>NC_052351.1:44918705-44926268 GCF_009727055.1 Benincasa hispida
ATCTTTATTTTTATTTTCTAATAATTTATACTCTTCTTTTAAAGCATGCAAATTTGATTTAGATAAATCTAGATCTTTTCCTAATGTCTCATTTTTCTCGTTTAGATTATCTAGCTCAATTAATAAATTATTATTTTCAAGAGCTAATTTAGCATTTTTCTTCCTAAGAGACATATATATGCAACCTAGTTTTTCAAATTCAATTTTAACTTCATTATATGCATCAATGAGCTCATCAAAGGGAATCTATTTCCATTGCAACCAAGAGGGACATTGAAAGAGAAAGTGTCTGAAATACTTGGTACAAGAGAATAAGGCCAAACAAGGTATGATTTACTCGTGTTGGAAACTTGTTTAGTGGAGAATGATGATTTAGCTTAGATATTTGATTCAGACGCCACTACCCATCTTTGTTCTTCATTTCAGGGAATTAGTTCCTGATCGCAGCTAGAGACTGGTGAGATGACGATGCTTGTTGAAACTGGAAACGTCGTCTCGACTAAGGCAGTGGGAGGATTTGACTTTGTTTATAGAAACTATTTCTTTTATTAGAAAATGTATATGTTGTGCTTGATTTAGAAAGGAACATGATTTCTATAAAGTGTTTGTTAGAACAATATTATTCCTTAAATTTCAATGTAAATAAAGTGTTTATTTACAAGAATTGTGTACAAATTTGTTCTACAAATCTTGAAGATAACCTTTATATGCTAAGGTTGTTAGCATCAAAGGCCCTCATAAATACTGAACTATTTAAAACTGTGGTAAATCGAAACAAATGACAGAAAATGTTTCCTACAAAATAGCCCAATTTTGGCACCTAAGATTAGGTCACATAAATCTCAATAGGATAGAGAAATTGGTTAAGAATGAACTTATAAGTGAGTCAAAAGAAGATTCTCTATTTGTATGTGAGTCATGCCTTGAAGGCAAAATGACGAAAAGACCTTTTATTAGAAAAGGTCACAAAGCCAAAAAACTCTTGGAACTTCTACATTCAAACCTTTATGGTCCTATGAATGTTAAGCCAAGATGAGGGTTTGAATATTTCATCACCTTTGCTGATGATTATTCAAGGTATGGGTACGTTTACTTAATGCAACATAAGTCTGAAGCCCTTGAAATTTTAAATGAGTACAAGGCTGAAGTAGAGAATACATTAGGTAAAACAATAAAAATGCTTCGATCTGATCGAGATGGAGAGTATATGGATCTGAAATTCCAAGACTATTTGATAGAACATGAAATTGCAGCCCAACTCTCAGCGTCTGGTACACCTCAGCTAAATGGTGTATCAGAATGGAGAAATCGAACCTTGTTGGACATGGTTTGATCTATGATGAGTTACGTTCGCTTACCTGATTCGTTCTAGGTTGTGCAATACAGATTACAACTTATATTTTGACTTGTGTTCTATCTAAGAGTGTTTTTGAAACACATTTGGAGTTATGGAATGGTCGTAAAGGCAGTTTAAACCATTTCAGAATTTGGGATTGCACATCACACGTGCTTAAGGCTAATCCTAAGAAATTGGAACTTCGTTCAAAATTATACCTATTTGTAGTAAAGGAATGAGAGGTGGTTATTTCTATTATCCCAAAGATAATAAAGCATTTTTGTTGACATACATTAAATTTTTAGAAGATGACCACATCAGGGAGCACAAACCGCGCAGTAAAATAGTATTAAATGAACTTTTTAGTGAAACTACTAAACCTTCAATAAGAGTTGTTGAAGAACCCAATACATCAGCAAGAGTTATTGATGTCGGCTCTGAAGGAAATCGAATCCGACATTTCCATGAGAAGCAAAAATAGATCATTCCAAATTACAGTTATAAATGAACATTACAAATTACAGTCGTAAACAAAACATATAGTTATGCAATCAATATAGAAATTACAGCATGAACAATCAAATAAACAAGGAGAATGTTACTAACATTTGTCGACTTGTCTCCACGCTCTTTGCTCACAAATGCTCAAACACAGCAACCTTGAGCGCTCGAACAACACAACTGCAACACTGCATGAACACTTCGCACTCATCCTCAGCAATCGCCTCGGTCACGAACTCCCCAGCAACACGAACAACCTCCACCAAACCTCGACAGTGTCAAGTTGAGTATGACACCACCAAGAAGACTAGCTTGGTATTCTTAGTGTGAGAATCCAGAGGGTGAGCTTTGTATCTGTCTCTTATACACATCTAGATGTGTATAAGAGACAGCTCGAACACCATGACCGCAACACTGCATGAACACTTCGCACTCATCCTCAGCAATCGCCTCGGTCACGAACTCCCCAGCAACACGAACAACCTCCACAAAACCTCGACAGTGTCGAGTTGAGTATGACACCACCAAGAAGGCTACCTTGGTATTCTCAGTGTGAGAATCCAGAGGGTGGGCTCTGTCTGATATCTGTCTCTTATACACATCTAGATGTGTATAAGAGACAGATCGAACACAGCAAATTCGAATGCTCGAACAACACGTCTGCAACACTGCATGAACACTTCGCACTCTTCCTCAACGATCTCCTCTGTCACGAACGCCTCCGCAACAGCACGAACACCATGCTCGCTGTCTCTTATACACATCTAGATGTGTATAAGAGACAGATGCTAGATACTCCACTAAAGATCGACAACTTAACTCTCCTTACCAAAGATATATTATGTGTCCATCTTAATCAATCATTAGTGCGACAACCCTTCACAGATCGCTCGTAAGTACAGCTCGACCATTAACCGTTATGCCCCTGTAGTTACATTTAACTCCTTAAGTACCACTGATCCCTCTAATGAATATACGTCATAGTCCTACTATGACTGAGTCTTCTCTTCCAAAGAGAAGCTGTGGCCACTATGTTCAAGTCCCGGAATCAGCCCTTAAGGGAGCAATCTCTCTACTTATCCCTGCTTCGAGAAATGAGTGAATTCCATCTTGTGGATTGAGTTCCCAGCTCCCAGATCAGACAAGTCCCCAAAAAGGTAGGCATGTTGAGTTGGCAATCTGGCCACTCTCACCCATAGTAATCAAAGAACCGCCGTCAAAGGCAGGAGTTCCCGAAACACTTAGGATTGAGGTCATGTCACCTATGGTCGTTTAGGTGAGATGCATGTCTCTAGTATCAACGGCGTTTTATACAGAGTCTAATCATCTCGTGGTTCAGTTCTTATAAAACTCTTTGTATAGGACACCCCCGCTCGCATGTCTCCACATGAATGGTCAGGATTTACCATCTGTAGTATTTTACAACTCTTGCAAACCTCTACAAAGCGAGCCGTATCCGTAGTGGCACCAGGATCAGGTATCCACTTTAATCTTTATACAACATACCTCTTTAGGTTATCACTTAAGGCATGATCCACTTGTATATCACATATACATGCTTAAGTTCACATAAGATAACCAAGGAGCTTTGTTTATTGGATATGAGTAAATGTCAGAATTAAATAACACTTATTTTATTCATTAAATAATGTGTATCTTTACAAAACAATGAGACTTCGGGAGAATTAGGACACCAATCCCAATAGGCTCATCTAGTAGGTCACATCCACCTCAACTATTTACGAAACCTCAATGTAGTGGGAGGATCACAAACCTGCCTATTTGTTATATGGGTTTAATAGAAACCCTAACCGTCCTATCTGATGATGACGTTGAGGATCCATTGTTCAATAAACAAACAATGGAGGATGTAGACAAAGATAAACGAGTTAAAGCCATGGATCTCAAAATGAAGTTTATGTACTTTAATTCGGTTTAGGATCTTGTAAATCAATCTGATGGGGTAAAACCTATAGGTTGCAAATGGATATACAAGAGAAAAAGGGGTGCAAATGGTAAGATGCAAACCTTTAAGGCTAGATTGTTTGCAAAGGGTTATACCCAAGTTGAGGGAGTTGACTATGAGGAGAGTTTCTCATCTGTTTCCATGTTAACATCTATTCAAATACTCCTGTTCATTGTCATATATTATGACTATAAGATTTGGAAAATGGATGTCAAGACTGCATTTCTGAATGACAATCTTGAGGAAACCATCTATATATAGAAACTAGAGGGATTCATAGGTCAAGAGCAAAAGGTTTGCAAACTCAATCGATCTATTTATGGACTAAAACAAGCTTATAGATCTTGGAATATAAGATATGATACGTTGATCAAAATTTTCATGAACCTTGTGTATCCAATAAATCTTCAACGGTTTAGTAGTTTTCTTAGTGTTATATATAGATGATATCTTACTCATTGGGAATGGTGTAGGTCTACCGACTGATATGGCTGGAAATCCAATTCCAAATGAAAGATTTAGGATAGACATACTTCGTTCTAGGCATTTAAATCTTTAGGGATCGAAAGAACAATCGCTGGTCTTGTCTTAGGCATCATACATTGACAAGATGCTTGTTAAGTATTTGATGCAAAACTCCAAGAGAGGTTTGCTCTCTTTCAGGTATGAAGTTTCTCTATTTAAGGATCAGTGTCCTAAGACACCTCAAGAAGTTAAGAAGATGAGACGGATCCCATATGCATCGACTGTTGGCAACCTGATGTATATGATGTTATGTACTAGATTTGACATCTGTTATGCAATGGGGATAGTTAGTAAATATCAGTCTAAACCAAGATTAGATCATTGAATTGTTGTTAAAACCATCCTTAAGTATCTTAGGAAAACGAGGGACTACATGCTGCCAAGAAGGCTGCCTGGCTCAGAAAATTCTTGACTGATCTAGAAGTAGTTCTAGACATGTCAATGCTTATCACCTTTTATTGTGATAATAGTGGTGTTGTGGCTAATTCCAAGGAGCCTAGGAGTCATAAACGTGGGAAGCACATTGATCGCAAGTATCATCTGATATGAGAGATTTGCATCAAGGGGATGTGACTGTCACACAGATAGCTTCAATGTTGCTGATTTGTTTATAAAGGCCCTTATGGCTAAGGTTTTTTAGGGTTTCCTGGAGAGCTAGGTTTACGAGACAGGTCGCATTTAGTCCAGGACAAGTGGGAGATTTTACTGGGTGTGTATTGTACGCCCTAGTTTTTTGTTTTTATGTACTATTGTACTTGTTTGTACTTTTATTTTGTACATTCCACTAGGTTTAGGACAAGTGGGAGATTGTTAGAGTTGATGCCCTAAATCTTGTGGTCTTGAAGTTTGTAACTGTATTTTACAAAAAAAAAAAATCATTTATCTAATAAAATAAGATGTATTTTATTCAACATTTAGTTGCATTAAACCACAACCCAATAAACTAAGATCCAGGGTTATCTCTTGTAACTTAAACATATATGTAGGGACATATAAGTGGATCATATTTAAGTGATAACGTAATGGTCTATAGTAGATGGATAAGGTTGGGTATCTTATCCTAGTAACACTACGAATATGACCCGTTTTGTAGTTGTTACAACCGTTATAAAGTTCTACAAATGATTTGATCTTGATCATTCATATGGAGACATGTGAGCGCGGGTATTTTATACAAAGAGTTTGTATAAGACCAGACCACGAAATGAATATTCTCTCGATATAACATAGTCACTAGAAGAGACTTACATTTCACTAGGATGATCAAAGGTGACTTGATCTGAATCCTGAGCGAGTTATGAACTTCTGTCTATGAAGATGGTCCTTTGATCTGCATGGGTGAAAGTGGTCAGATTCGCTGACTCAATATGCCTACTATTTTGGGGATTCGTGTGATTGGGGAGTAGGGAACACAACTACACAAGAAGAAATTCACTCATTCTTTATAGTTGGAGAAAATAGAGAAATTTCTCCCTTAAGGGCTGATTCCGGGGCTTGAACAATGTGACACAACACCCTCTGGCCTGAAAGGGGTTTTGTTATAGATGGACTATAACTCATTATTCATTAGAGAAATCGGTGGTACTTAATGAAGGAACTCGTTTTACAGAGAACCTATGAGTGAAAGCAGATCATCCAAATCCCATTTCGATTGAAAAAAAATGTTTACAGTAAAACATACAGATTGCATCTTAATAAAAATTACAGCATGTTTTTGAATAAGAAACAGGGTTCAAGTGATTATACCTTTGAAGAACTCTTCTTCACATAAAATCCCTCGAAGTGTCACGAACACTTCGAACAGCAACAAAACTCCTTGAACAACAACCAGACTCGAACCAAAAGGGAAACGACACTACCATTTGGTTTCCTTAGTATTCTCAGGGTGAGAACCAAGAGTGGTGGGCTCTGACTATTTTGGTTAGGAGGGAGTTTGTGAGATTGGAGGAGGAAGACGATTGAGGAAGCACACACATAGCATAGAGATTGTTTCAATCATTTCGACAAAGAGTCTATCGTATAGGCTCTAAACCAAATTGTGTAGATCACTTGCTAATCGTGTGCCTCAAATTTGGAATAATAAAATCTTATTTTATTTATTCTATTTACCATAAAAAAACCAACTAACCTCCCACTCAAGTGGTTAGAGAGAAAAAATGATTAATTATCAAATTATTAATTATATGATAACCAACTTATCATATTATATTTATAACCTATAGTTTTAATATTGCATCATATACAATATAAACTATAGTTCTTTTTCTCTATTTTATGGATATTTATATTAAATTTAACAACTATGAATCTTATTCATAGAAAATATATTTGACACATTCAAATATTCACTCCTCCAATTAAACTATAATGTATCAAATACATTATGTCAATTATATCAAATATAATTGAATCAATTTACTAATATCATATGTAATTAAATTCCTTCTTATTAATTTGAACAATTCAAATTAACCCAAAAACTGATTCTCAACTAAATTCTTTTGAGCTACCAAGGGGACCTTATAGACCTGTACCTTGATGCTCCAATGGTACATGAATAATTAATTAAACTCTTTAATTACATTATTGTAGGATTGTATCAATTGCAGCGGAAGCACAAGGATCATATAAGCATTCAAATTCACTAATTTTTGACATAATATGAAGCATGCTTCTACATAAAAAATGGGTTTTAAGACATACCTCTTGTAAAACTTCTTCAAAGCTTCTTCTCTAGCTGCAATCTTCTCCATATCTTGTTGTAGACCACCTCAAGATCTTCCCCACTATTCTCTTGGTGCTCTAGATTGAGTTGTGGGACTCAAAACAAGCTTGAATCAAGGGATGAAGGAGAAAAGCTCACTGCAGCAACCATTATAGAAGAACCATTCTTCAAACCGAATTTTCTCTCAAAATTCTGTAGATTGCATACCCGATTTTCACTCCAATCTTCTCATTATATTGCAGATCAACATGCAAAGAAAAGAGCTGCATGAGTTGCAGCTCATGCTTGAGAAGACAAGGCAAATGGTTGCTATATGTGTGAGCTAGTTAAGTGATGGATAATGGAAAAACTCATTTTTCCATTTGTGTTTTAGTTTTCTTTTCCTTTTTCAATTTTATCCAAAAATCAAATTTTGATTTAAAAAATCTATTTGATTTTAAAAATGAAAAATTAATTAATTTCATAAATTAATTAATTAATAAATAAAACTTAATTAATTTAATATCCAAT
>NC_052351.1:44928208-45004566 GCF_009727055.1 Benincasa hispida
ATAGAGTAGGCCGCATCCAATGGTGTTACCAGAATAAGGTACCCAACCTCATTCATGTACCATAGATCATTTTGACTATTTACTCGAACCCGATCCACTCTTATGTCTCCACATAAAGTTCAAGTACTTATACAATAGTCATGGGTTTTAGTTTATTGGATTTAGACTTTCATACAATTTATGAGTTTAATAACAAGAATATTGATAATAGAAAATATTTATCATTTTACAAACTACGAGTTTTTAGGACATAAAACCCAACAATTATCCACCATCTATTAATTGTCGGGCACTCCACTAAAGACCGATAGCTGCACTCTTCTCACTACAAATATATTTCTGTGTCCATTGGATATAACCAATTAACAATACGATGATTCTTCACAAATTGCTCGTAAGTACAGCTGGACCACTAATCCCTCTAATGAACAATAGTTCATAGTTCCACTATGACTAAACCTCTCTCTGGCCAAGAGAGAGTGTGGCACCACATTGCTCAAAACTCGAAATCAGCCTTTAAGGGAGAAATTTATCTACTTAAAATCCCCAATCAGACGAATCCGCAAAATGGGAGGCTTGTTGAGTCCACGATCTGGCCACTCTCACCTATAAAAATCAAAAGGCTGCCCTCATAGGCAGGAGTTCACAACTCACTCAGGATTAAGGTCATGTTACCTATGGTCATCCTAGTGAAATGAAAGTCTCTATTATGAACGATGTTATATAATGAAACTAAATATTTCGTGGTCCAATCTTATACAAACTTCTTTGTATAGAATATCCCCGCTCGCATATCTAATACATGAATGATCAGGATCAGATCATTTGTAGCACTTTACAATAATTGTAACACCTACAGCTGGTCATACTTGTAGTGTCACCAGGATAAGATACCTAGTCTTATCCATATACTACAGACCATTGAGGTTATCACTTAAACATGATCCAGTTGTATGTCTCCACATACATGTTTAAGTTACAACGATAACTTTGGATGTTAGCTTATTGGTTTGTGGTTAATGCAACTAAAATATCGCATATTTCATAGGCAAAGTGAACAAAAATACCAAATATGTTTGTTCATACAAAGTTTACAAACTATAGGGACCCTACGAAATTTAGGGCATCAACCCCAACACTTAAGAAGTTAGATGTAACTATAGAGGCAAAACGATAATTTTTCCCCAACTGTACTTATGAGCAATTTGTGAAGAGTCAATGCACTGTTGATTGGTTATATCCAATGGACATAGAAATATATCTTTAGTGTGAAGAGTGCCACTATCGGTCTTTAGTGGAGTGAGTGACAGTTAATGGAAGTTGGTTAATTTAATTAAAGAGTTTAATTCATTAATCAAGTACCATTGGGCTTCAATCTATAGGTCCATAAGATCCCCTCAGTAGCTCAATTGGGATTAATGAGACTCAAATTAATTTTGGATTGATTTGAATTGTTCAAATTTAAAAGAAAATTAATTATATAAGATATAATTAATATAAAATTAATTATATGAGACATAATTAATATAATGTATATGATACATTATAATATAAATTTTTATTTGAGAGGAAATAAATATTTGAATATGATTCAAATAGTAATTATACGAATATGGTTCATATAAAAACTATAGGTTATATTAGAGATTAATAATCTATAGGTTATATTATATGTGATATAATATGAACTCTAGGTTATGTGTGTCATACCCCTCCCTAGATTACCCTCTTAATCCGAGAAGGGATGTGAAGATAGCAATTACCATCCCTTTTATGACAACTACAACCCACAACTCCTGAACACCTGTATTGCTGACACCTATTCAACTCGACTAACAGTTTATAATATTCTAGAACTCAACACATGGTTTATTGTTACTAAAAAATATCAACATATATATAAAAGTTCAGAGATCGGATTTATATACATCATCAACTTTCCTCAGATTCCTTCCCCTTGACATGAACATAAACTAAAAGACAAAAACATAATCAACCACCTAAACTTTCACTCGTTGTGTGATCTGGGATGTGACTGACTGGTAAAGCAGCTAAGCCTCGGGACGTTGACGCTACCTAGGGAGGAAAACATTTTAAAAGTGTAAGCTGGGAAGCCCAGTTAGTGACTATCTTAAATAAAAACCATACTTTAAATCATAAATAACATTGGCTGAAGATATTAATAAAACCATAATAAGAGTTTTGAAAATGAAACTGAAATCATAAGATACATTTCGTGAAACCCTGAAATAAACTCATTAACTTCATTTAGAAAACCCCACTACTCCACTGTCTGATCATGCGGAATCCCTAATAACCTTAGTTGAGAGAGAGTCCTTTTGCTTGATCTCATCAACATCGATAACATAGTTATGTTGGGGTTGATGCCCTAAATCTCGTAGGGTCCTATAGTTTGTAAACACTTGTATGAATAAACATTTTAGTGATTAATAATATTTGATATTTTATTCAAAATATTTTAGTAATTAATAATATTTTATATTTTATTCACCTTGTCTATGAACTATATATGATATTTTAGTTGCATCAACCACAAAACAATAAACTAACATCTATGGTTATCGTTGTAACTTAAACATGTATGTGGAGAC
Organism: Benincasa hispida; assembly: GCF_009727055.1. Classification (NCBI taxonomy): domain Eukaryota; kingdom Viridiplantae; phylum Streptophyta; class Magnoliopsida; order Cucurbitales; family Cucurbitaceae; genus Benincasa; species Benincasa hispida. The sequence continues at coordinate 44,930,821 of NC_052351.1, forward strand.
ATACAAGTGGATCGTGTTTAAGTGATAACCTAAATGGTTTGTAGTATATGGATAAGGCTGGGTACGTAATCCTAATGACACTACAAGCATAGCTCACTTTGTAGGTGTTACAAATTTTGTAAAGTGCTACAAATGATCCAATCCTGATCATTCATGTATTACATGTAAACAAAGATATTCTATACAAAGAAGTTTGTATAAGACCGGACCACGAAATGTTTAGTCTCGTTATATAATTCCGTTCATAATTGAGACTTTCATTTCACTAGGATGACCATAGGTAACATGACCTTATTCCTGAGTGAGTTGTGAACTCCTGCCTATGAGGGCGGTCCTTTGATTTGCATGGGTGAGAGTGGCCAGATCGCCGACTCAACAAGCCTACCATTTTGGGGATTCCTCTGATTGGGAAGCTGGGAACTCAGCTACACAAGATGGAATTCAGTCCTTCCCCGAAGCAGGGGTAAGTAGAAAAATTGCTCCCTTAAGGGCTGATTCTGGGTCTTGAACAATATGGCGCTACACCCTCTCTTGACTCGAGAGAGATTTAGTCATAGTGGTACTATGATCTATTGATCATTAAAGGGATCATTGGTACTTAAGGAGTTAGATGTAACTACAAGGACAAAACGGTAATTTCGCCCAGCTATACTTATGAGCGAATTGTGAAGGGGCATCGTATTATTGATTGGTTATATCCAATGGACATAGAAATATATCTGTAGTGCGAAGAGTGCAGTTTTCGGTCTTTAGTGGAGTGCCCGACAGTTAACGAATGGTGGATAATGTGATTAAAGAGTTTAATCAGTTATTTACGTACCGTTGGAGCTTCAAGTTAATGGATTTAAGTTGAGAATAAGTTTTTTGGGTTAATTTGAAATGTTCAAATTAATAAGAAGGAATTTAATTATATATGATATAGTTGGCATAATGTATTTGATACGTTATTTTTTAATTGGAAGAATAAATATTTGAATATGATTCAAATATATTTTCTAAGAATAAGATTCATAGTTATTAAATTTAATATAAATATGATTTATATTAAATGCCATAAAATAGAGAAAGAGAACTATGGTTTATATATTGTATATGATGCAATATTAAAACTATAGGTTATAAATATAATATGATAAGTTAGTTATCATATTTATTAATAATTTATTAATAATTTGATAATTATCATTTTTCTCTTTAACCACCCTTAGTGGGTAGTTATTTAGTTTTGTGGCAAAAATTGGGATAAACGATTTTTTTTTCCATTAAGAGACAAGGATACACGATCAAGTAACTACATGATAAGGTCGAGAGCCTATACGATAGACTCATTTCTCTAAACGATCAGGAGACTTAGCTATACGATAGCCTTGCTTCTACTCGATCATCTTCCTCCTCCAGCTCCAAACTTCCCTCTAATCAAAATTAGCCAGAGCCCACCACTCCTAGATTCTCACATCGAGTATACCGAGGTCACCAAGTGGTAGTGTCCCTGTTGGTTTGAGGATCGAGTTGTTATTTGCTGCTTGTTCGAGGGAGTTCGTGACTTGTTCGATGCTTTTATGAACGAGTATGATCGAGGCATTAACTTGAAGAACGGTTATTCAAAAAGTATAATCTCTAAACTTTGTTTTTATTTCAAAAGGCAAGCTGTAATTTAAGTTTTATGCATAATCTGTTCTTGTTGACTGTAAATGTATGCATTCAATTGAAATGGGATTTGGACGATATGCTTCCCTCATAGGTTCTCTATCAAAAGAGTTCCTTCAATTGGTATCAAAGCCAAGTGTTTTCGGATTTCCAAATTTCATTTTTTGTATTGAATTTCGTTTACGGTTTGGTGGGTTTTAAGATTCTGCAATGTGTTTAACTATTAAACGTTGGTGGAAGTTGTTGATGGATAATTGGAAGTTGTTAATGGATATTTCGGGATAGTTGTCTCTGTTTATGCTTTCTGTTTACTCTTACAAAAGTTAATTGTAAGAGCCCCTGCATTTTTGGACATAATTACTTACAATCGAGGGTGTATTCATTTAAGTTTTTCAGGTGTTCATGAAGAAGCTTCAAACGCAAGAGTTGCAGTTCGCTTCGTTGGAGAAGACGAATCAGTGGTCGCATTGTGTAGCTTAAGCTAGACGATGTTTAGATTTAGCATGTGTTCGTGTAGAATTTTTCTACTCGATCGTGTAGCATTTTCTAGCGATAGCATAGCTAATGCTATTTGATCATGTAAAATGTTTACTTGATCATGTTGCGTTGGCTACATGATCGCGTAGGCTCTCGAGGGTAAACGATCGCGCGGTATTTGATACTCATGAAAGGCATGCACGCTAAACAATCGTGTAGGCTATCATGCTCATCGCATAGTCAGTAGCTACACGATTGCATAGTATATGATACTCGACGCTTGCTACTTGATGGTGTAGACTATCATGCTCATCGCATAGTCGTTAGCTACACGATCGCATGGCATGCGTTACTCGAAGCGCACTGCACGATCGCGTGGACTTTCATGCTCATCGCATAGTCTTAAGCCACGCGATCATTGCTACATGATCATTTACAATCAATGCTCGTTGCTCGACGATCAGAGGATTTGCTACACGATTAAGTGACGTGTAACGATCCGACCTCCTAGGACTTAAGTTAGGTCGTTACTAAATACATGCATGCATGGAACTCAAAACGACACTCTGTTATGGCAAAATAAATGCTAATTAATTAAGGTAAGTTCAAAAGAATTTCATTAAATTCAAATATTAAAACAATAGTAGGGTACCCAGAAATCATAAAGGATAGTAAATAAGTCTGAAAAACGATTCTTAAAAGTATGTTTTAAATATCAAAACTAAAAGTTAAGAGAAACATGAAAAGAACTCTAAATTTCATGAGCAGAAGCAAAAAACTGGTCCCTGATCACGAATTCTGCTTGTCAATCGTCGGTGCGTCTATACCTTACCTGAAACAACAACATGAGAAAGAATGAGTATAAACTACTCAGTAAGTAACCCCACTACTGGGGTCAGGCTAGGCATCTATGTCCTCTAGATGCCTACCTCTGGTGAAAACACATAAACTGCTCTAGTCCTCAAAGGACACATATTCACATGAAACAAGAAGAAGACTAAGTTCTATCCTATTGTAGTTGAGTATGCACACAACCTTTGGTGAATCCCGAAGGAGGCACAAATTGGTGAATCCCGAAGGAAACACAAACTGGTGAATCCCGAAGGAAACACCAAACTGGTGAATCCCGAAGGAAACACAAACTGCTGAATCCCGAAGGAAACACAAACTGCTGAATCTCGAAGGAAACACAAACTGCTGAATCCCGAAGGAAACACAAATTGTTGAATCCCGAAGGAAACACAAACTGCTGAATCCCGAAGGAAACACAAAATCTAATGGGCATCTAACTACTCAGTAAGGACATTTGCACAGTCTCAACATCATAATCATCACTGTACGAACCTATGACATACATATAAACCTCAACAGCATGGCTCTACAACATACACATATACCTCAACATCATGATTCTACAACACGCATGTATACCTCAACATCATCAGATCAAATACAACCATATGGAATCACATACCATCTCATACTAGCATTCAAGTGTTTATGTGCACAAATAAATAATCCAGATTTCGTACCACAACATACTTTGATTATATTATACTATTAGTCTATCATGTTGTCATTCTGCCATAACATTCATTTATCATGCTAGCATACATCTAATGTCTAGCCCGTGGGCAGTTCCAGTAGTAAGATAACTTACCTCGAATAAAGTCCAAAAACTAATTCAAGCAAACAAACTCCTTTCTAGCTTTCCACAACTTTTGAATGAGATCCTAGAACACGGATAAAAAATCGATCTTAACCTTTAAGCCCAATTTTTTAAACACTAAATCATTCCAAGATTACCGACACAACTTACCCAATAGTGGTTTGGCCAAGATCTTCTCAAAGTACTAACACCAAAATTCTCATCATAATTAAACTCAAGTCGTTCACTTCTAAATTCAAAACTTCTCCAAAACTTGAATCCAAAACCCAATTAATCTGAGTAAACCAAAAAACAAAATCGAAACTCCATGGGAATTCAAAGCTCTTTCAAGAGAGTTCAACGGTAGCTCCAAGATCTACCCAAAACCTCACCTATTTTCAAGATTCGGTGAAGCCACGACGGCGGCACTTGACAGAGGGCGGCAGAGCACGCGGCAGCGACTAGAGCAGTGACGGTGACCAGCGGCTAGCAAGTATGAGAGAATGGCGACGCGGCTCAGATCCGACGACGTGGCTTGACGTGAGCAGATCTAGGGGCACACGAGCGTGGATGGCTCGATGTGGGAGACCGGAGTCAGATCTGGGCGGCGCGAACGGTCAGCGATGAGCGGCAAGCGGCGGAACGCGATGGACGAGGCGTCTACTCTGACCGGCTGGCGCGCTGAGGGGGTTTCGAATCATCGGGCTAATTGTCGGCGTCGGGTTGACGGAAAACTGAGTTGGCGTCGACGGCTAGGTTTTCTCAGGGAGGGGGGGGGGAGGGGCATGCAGTGAGTTGAAGAAGGAGGAAATTTTGATTTTTATAAAATTAATAATAATAATAATAACAATAAAACTAAAAAGAAAATAAGTATATTATATTTTATTCCTTTCCTTATTCCACTTTATACAATTAAATTTCTTTCCTTCTAAAAAAAAAAAAATAATTCCTGCCATTAATTTCCAAATTGAATAATTTCACGCCAACAATTAAATTCACGCACTTACACCTGAAGTCCAAAATCCCAAAAATGCCCTCCAACTAACAACAATTACTGAAATTCCAAATAATAAAAAAATTACTGAAATTACATTATTACTAAAAATATACGGGGTGTTACATGACGAGACTTCGAGGCGGGCGGTTCAAGACCCGGTTCACCTGTTTGAACTAGTTGACACAAATCTTTTGTAATAGTTTAGCATTTATTTTTCGATTTTGAGATAAACTATCCCGATCCATCAACTTTTATTAAATATGCATGTGATGTATGTTTATCTTATATGTCATAATGTATGTCATATAGTTTTAAAACCCACCATAGGTTATGCATTTTTTCATGCATCATTTTATATTATAAGAGTTATAATATATTAGTATGCATGATTAAATTACTTTATAGCATGCTCATGCATCATATAATATAAGAGTTATAATATATGCATGTATTATAGCATATCCATGCATCATCTATATTATAAGTATTAGAATATAAGCTTGTATGTTAGTATGGAAAGTATGCTTAGTTCATTACTTTGTTATATAAAAGTTATATATTAGTAATAAATGAACATTGCATGAAGCATGATAGTTAGGTTTATTTATAAAAGTTATAAATATCTTTTGTATGTCTACCTAGCAATGTGAAATGGTTTTAATTGTTTCATTTTTTATAAGAGTTATAATTAATAAAATTAGAATTAAAATCCATAATAAAGAGTTACATGCACACCTAGGCTTTAATCATTTTTGAAAAGTATTTAAAAATTTGATTGAGATAGACCTAAGATCACATTTCTAATGAGATTAGAAATTTAAGTTAATCTTTTAATTTGATTTAATAGGATTAAATTGACTAATAAAAGATTAAATATGTAACAAATGTATCTATAAGGGACCTTTTGGCTAAGGCTGGTTTTGGCTAGGCTGGGGTACTTAAGTCGATGGAAATATTGCACCCCTACCTGGAAATCTACCTGGAACGATGAATTAGATATATTTGTTACATGCATGCAAATTTGATGAAAGTCTGTTAAAGTGTTTAATAAGACAAATCAAACTTGTTTAATCATCAAAAGCAAGTGGTTTTTTTTTAGCAAATTAAACAAACCACTTAGTTAAACTCAATAGTCGGATTTAGGTTAATGAACCCTAGGTAGAACATTCAGTGAGAGGTAATTGAGTTATATGATATTTCACTTTACTTCTACACGTTTCTCCCTAAAAGTTCATACCGTGAGATCTATCCAAGCCTCAAGGCATCTCTGGAGTGTCCCCTATAGGTGGCATTTAGGTAGGTCAATGACAAGGTGAATAGAGAGAATGTTCATAGTAAGTGGGAGTGGGACATGTGACAACATATCCCTCGGTCTCTCTCATTAGGTTGGATAAAGTTTTCGTGCATCGCGTTCTGCGGCCGAGGTACCTGCCCCGTAAAGGATGACAGTTTTGCACAACTCTTTATTTGATCTCCAAAAAATGGTTAAGGTTGCTTTAGTCTCTTATCCTAATCGGCTTTTCCCTAAGGTTGGCTCATTAGGGCGGGACTCTAGAGCCTAAAACGAGGGGTTACACTTACACATAATTGTTAAGGATGTTAACAAATTCTAGACCAAAAAATGGTGACTATTAGATTTAGTTACAAGGAGTTGTTTCTGTCTAATGGTTGAGATTGTCTCATTCCAGTGAAGGGGCACTTGATCACCCTACGGTCACTTTTGTCCTATCTCACTTTGAGCATCATTGCAAAATAGATGTCACTTAGCGTACACTAGAACTATTTTGCTAAAACTTAATTAGTTCTAAAAGTGATTTAATGCAAGTAGACTTATTAAGTTTGTTCATTTTTTAACAATTTTATAATGGCTACCACTACTCTATCTTTTCTTGTTGCTGATAAGCTGACTGACGAAAATTATGTTAGTTGGAAAAACACAATTAACACGATAATAATCATTAATGACCTAAGGTTTGTACTTATGGAGGAGTGTTCTCCTATTCCACCTCCTACCACTGCTCAAAACCTTCGAGACGCGTATAAGCGCTGAACACGGTCACACGAAAAGGATCGAGCATATATCTTGGCCAATCTTAATGAAATTTTGGCCAAGAAGCATGAGCCCATGATCACTGCACGCCAGATCATGGAGTCCCTGAGGGGAATGTTCGAACAACCATCTGTGCCTCAGGCACGACGCTCTTAAATAGATCTTCAATTCATGGATGAATAAGGGAACATATGTTCGAGAACATGTTCTCAATATGATGGTCCACTTAAACGTGACAGAGATGAATGGGTCAAGAATCAATGAGGTCAACTAGGTTAGCATTATTATGGAGTCGTTACCAGAAAGCTTCTTTCACTTTGTAAGCAACACTATTCTGAAGAGGGTTGATTACAACCTTACAACTCTACTCAATGAGTTGTAGACTTTCCAATCTTTACTGAAAAGCAAGAAGAAAAAGGTTAGTGAGGCAAATGTTGCTTCATCTTCTAAAAAGTTCCACAAAGGTTCGACCTCTAGAACTAAGTCTGCACCTTCTTCCTCCAGCACCAGAAAGTGGAAGAAGGAGAAGGGTGGTAAGGGAAAAGTGCCTGCTAACCCACAACCTACTGCTCCAAGGGGTAGACAACCAGTGAGGGTTGACAAAGGAAAGTGTTTCCATTGCAATCAGGATGGGCACTGGAAGTAAAACTGCCCAAGATATTTTGGCTACGAAGAAAAAGGTCAAACAAGGTAAATGTGATTTAATAGTTTTGGAAACTTCTTAGTGGAGAATGATGAATCTGCTTGGATTATTTTCTTTGGGGCCACTACCCATGTTTGTTCTTCATTTTAGGGAATTAGTTCCTAGCGGTAGCTTGGTGTTAGTGAGATAACGATGCGAGTTGGAACCAGGCACGTCGTCTCAGCTGTGGCAGTAAGAGGTCTCCGATTGACTTTAAAAATAGTTTTATCATTTTGAATGATGTATATGTAGTTCTCCACTTAAAGAGGAACTTAATTTCTATAAAGTCTTTGCTTGAATGTAATTATCAGATACATTTTTCAGTTAATAAAGTGTTTATTTCGAAACATGGTGTTGATATATGTTCAGTTGAACTGGAAAATAATTTGTATGTGCTAAGATCGTTAGAAACAAATGCCCTCCATAACATAGAGATGTTTAAAACTGTCATAATTCAAAATAAAAATTTCTCCTAAAGAAAATGCCCAATTTTGGCACCTATGTTTAGGGTGTTGGGATTGGTGTCCTAATTCTCCTGGAGTCTCGTTGTTTGTAATTATAAACATTGTTTTGTGAATAAAATAATTTTAAAATCATTCTGCCATTTACTCATATCCAATAAACAAAACTCCATGGTTATTTTATGTAAACTTAAGCATGTATATGTGATATACAAGTGGATCATGCCTTAAGTGATGAACTAAATAGGTATGTAGTATAAGGATTAAGGTGGGATACCTGATCCTGGTGACACTACAAACACGACCCGCTTTGTAGAGGTTTGCAAGAGTTGTAAAATACTACAGATGGTAGATCCTGACCATTCATATGGAGACATGTGAGTGTGGGTGTCCTATACAAAGAGTTTATATAAGACCAGATCACGAGATGACTAGACTCTGTATATAACACCGTTGATACTGAAGACGTATGTGAAACCCGGATTCCCATTTTCTCTACTTAAATAGGTGGTTAAGGGAATTAACTAGGTGGAAGTTAAATCCTATGTTGAAGTGAAAGAAAATTTCTAAGTGTTGAATAGATTTTCCTAGTTTTTTAGTTAAGCTTTAATTGATGAAATATTGGCTAAGTATAAGGTCAAAATGACCTATGCGTGAAGTATTAGGAAACATTAACGCATAAGTTGAAAAGGAAACCATGCATTTGTAAGGTTGGACGCATGATTGGCCGAAGTAGTGACAAGAGGCATTGCCAAGAGTTGTCATGCATTGGAAGTCAAGGAGGAAAATGACTAATTGTTGGACTATGCGTTTATATGGTGCCATGCATTGGCCATGAAGTATTGAGAGGTTACTTGGGCATGGAGAGAGGCTGAAGTATGGCCAAGAACAACGCATGCGGTGGCCAAATGTTTTGAGAGGTTAGAACAACGCATGCGCCAGCCTCAAGTTGCGCATCCAAGGGCACTAGACATTAGATGCGTTGGATACAATGGATGCGTTGGATGCATTGGATGCACTGGACGATGGATGTGTTGGATGCGATGGATAGAGGCATGCGGCGATGGAGGCAGGCGCGATGGATGCGTTGGACACGACAGTATGCGGCCAATGGTTTGTGGCCGAAGGGTTGCATTGGTAGCATGCGGTGATGGATGGTATACGGTGATGAGGGTATGCATTGATGGTATATGGTAACACTATGCATTGGTGCACACGGTGATGCTATGCATCGATGCTGCAATGATATGCATTGATGAAATGCGGCAGTACTATGCATTGATGACATAGGACGGTGCTATGCGTTGTGCGGCCAAAGGCATACGGTGCAAGGGTATGCGGTGATGCAAGGGCATGCAGTGATGCGAGGGCATGCGATGATGCGGCTTATGGTATGCAACCGAAGGGATACGGCCGATGGTATGGGCGTATGCGGCCGAAGGAATGCGTTGGTAGTATGATGGCATGCAGCGATAGATGCAATGGATACGATGGATGCGGCAGTGGCATGCGGTGATGGATTCGATGGATATGATTGCAGCGGCCTTGCTAAGGTATGAGCTATGCGATGGAACGAGCTAAGGTGGACGCATAGTGATTGTCCTTGCATTGTTAAGGCTTGCGATAACAAGGTTAATGAGGTGGGTTGCGTTGGTCATAAGAGAAGTGTTAGCAAGAACCTAAGCAATGGTGAGCTATGCCTTGAGGTGTTGAGTTGAGAACCAAGTCGACCCAAAGGGTGCTATGCGTTGGTGATGCACTATGTGTTGTTGATGTGTTATGCGTTGGTGATGTGCCATGCGTTGGCGATGTGCTACGTGTTGGTCATCTGAGGCATGTGGGCGCATAGGACAAGGCTAGTAGTATGCATTGAAGGAGTGTTGGCTATATCCTAGTTGAACGCATATGAAGTTGGATGAACGCATATGAAGGATGGACGCATTCAAGGACATCATTCGAACATATGTCTTGTTAGGAAGAAATCTTAAGCCTTAAGGAAATGAAGTGGATGCATAAGAAGACATGCAAAGTTGAGGGCTATGTATTGGTAAAAGGGGAGCATGACACCTTGGGTTGCGCTGATGCAAGATTGCGTTGATAGTGAGGGGAAGAGACACTTGGACATGCGGCCAAGTAGGAGGTGTCAGCCTTAGAGAAATCTTGGACGCCTATAAATAGAGCCAAGGACTTTAGATGAGAACTCAAATTCTCTTCAAAGGACATAAAGAAGAGTGTATTGGGAGGAGACTATGCATTGATAGCAAGACCATGCGTTGGTTAAGAAGTTCCAAGCGGGGAGATGCTGTCGGATAGAAAGGACAGAAAATAGCATCAACTTGGGACGAGGAGTTCTCTCAGAATAATCATGCGTTTGGAGTGATTTCAAATCCATCTGAAAGCTAGGAGAGTCTAGTTTTCAAGGTAGGGCTGTCGAAGAAGAAGCTCCAAGGAATCGGTCTGGAGAATGAGGACAAGACAGAGGGATCAACCTGTCGGGTAAGTTGAGCTAGTCTTGATTTTTTGATGTTTCCAGCCAAATCACGATAAGTTCGGAGCTAAGATTTTAGGGTAAGCTTCTTGAGAAATTTTAGAACATGTTTTCAGAAGAAAGTATCTTAAAATAAGTTCTGGAACTATGAGTAATCTAAGCTGATAATTGAATCTGGAATTTAGGGTTCAAAGGGGAACCAAGGAAACCTAAGGAACTTTGGAAAGGAAAGTTCCTAACTAGCCAGGGTGAGTGGTTATTATGTTATTGTATTGTTGATGTAATTTCTATATATAGGTAAATATATATAGGGGACAATATTAAAATGGCATGATCAAGGATATATGTTTGTCTTGTTATTATGCTTGTTAAGATATTGCTTGTATGTTTGTGTTGGAAACTGAAATTGTACCCGGGATATATAGTTAGCATGCTTCAAAAGGTACTTGGCGGGAAAATATAGTCAGCTTCGGTCGATGGGAAATGATAGTCGGTGACGACCAGCGAGAAATATAGTCAAGTTACCTAAGCATAGCTAGCAGAAAAATAGTCAATGTGCACATTGGCGGGATAATAGGTTATAGGAAAAGTTTCAACAGGAATTGTTGATACATTGCTTTAATATACATGTGAAAGTGCTAGGGAAAAATGTATGATCATGCCAGGAATAACCAGCGGTAAAACTGGGGATGTTTACTTTAGGTGATGACCAACGGTCAAGCTGGGGTTGTTTGTTTTAACCAGTAGTTAAGCTGGGGATAATCCAACAGTCTGGCTAGAGAAATAATTGTGAACTTGTGGTAATGTTCTTGTTGACTATGCATTGGTTTCCAAAAATAGATTTTTGTAGTCAAAGTTATTTGGTTATCTAAAGGCACCATTCACTGGGCTTTATAGCTCATGCTTTTCAAATGTTTTTCTTTTTTCCCTCTAGGTAGCAGAAGGTGAGGAGTTCCGGGGTGCTGCTAAGGTCAAGGTCTGCCACAAGCCACAGTTACACTTCCGGAGGATTTTACAATTATTGTTGTAAACTTTGTAGTTAAGTCTTGGAGTTGTATGAATGTTACATTGTTGTAATAAAATGGGCCTACTTAATCAGTTGTTATTTGCCTCATTGACTTAAACAGTTGGTTGTTGAATTTGTTTCATTGGTATCAGAGTTATTTCTGCAAGAGTTATTAGGCAATAAGTGTCAACAAAAGGGTTGATAACCGCTACAGTCACATCCTTTTCTAGGCTCAGAGAGTAGTTTGGGACGGGTTGTGACAACGTACATCTCACCTAAACGACCATAAATGAAACGACTTCAATCCTTAGTGTTTTGGGAACTCCTGCCTTTGAGGGCAGTCCTTTAATTAGTATGGTGAGAGTGACCAGATTTCCAACTCAACATGCCTACCTTTTTCGGGACTTGTCTGATCTGGGAGTTGAAAACTCATTTACATAAGATGGAATTCACTCCTTCCCCGAAGCAAAGGTAAGTGGATAGACTGCTCTCTTAAGGGCTGATTCCAGGGCTTGAACATAGTGACCACAACTTTAGTGACCACAACTTCTCTTTGAAAGAGAGGACTCGGTCATAGTAGGACTATGACTTATGTTCATTAAAGGATTCAATGGTACTTAAGGAGTGAGATGTAACTATAGGGGTATAACAGTTATTGGCCGAGCTTTACTTATGAGCGATCTGTGAAGGGTTGTCGCATTGTTGATTGGTTAAGATGGAGACATAATATATCTGTAGTAAAGAGAGTTCAGCTGTCGATCTTTAGTGGAATGCCTAGAGTTAACGGATAGTGGATCCCGTGATTAAAGAGTTTAGTCAGTTATTCACATACGGTTGGAGCTTCGAGCTACAAGTCCATAAGGTCCCCTTGGTAGTTCAATGGATTCATGTTGAGGATCAGTTCTTGGTGTTGATTTGAAATGTTCAAATTGACAAGAGGTAATTCGATTATATATGATATGATCGGTATGGTGTATGAAATACATCAAGTGGAGGATTAATGTAAACGAGATTTACATTAAGTACCATGGAATAGAAAAAGAGCTATGGTTTATATGTTTCATGAGATGAAATATTAAAACTATAAGTTATAAATATATTATGGTAAGTTAGTTATCATTTATATTTATAATAATTTTAATTATTGGATAATTATCTCTTTTTCTCTAATAACCAATTGAGTGGGAGATTATTGGTGGTTTCAAGGGACTTGTGAGATAAAAGGAAAAATGTTTTCCTAATTTTAGTAAGAAATAGAAAAGAAAAAAAATTGTGTTTTTGAGATTTTCATTCTCAAAAAGTTCTTACAAAGAAGTTGTCAAGTAAATCAGATTTACTAAGCGACAACTTGGAGTTAGCTAAACGATCGTGGAGTGTTCTTACACGATAGACACTCAGCTAGACGATGAGCTAAATGATCGCATAGATTTTGCTAGACGATTGCATAGCTTTTCCTAAACGATTGGGCATTGACCTATACAATAGTTTGTTCCATCTCCCACTTGCTCAATCATTTACACGATTATGGTTCCTCCAATTTTCTGCCTCAAATCAAGTTTAGGGTGTCATACTCAACTTGACACTGTCGAAGTTCTATGAAGGCTATTCGCAGAGTTTAGGGTGTTCGTGACCTTGGTGATCACTTAGTTCGAGTGCGCGGTGTTCCTGCAGTGTAGTCATCGTGTTGGACAAACGTTCATGTGTTGTTGTGTTCTTGTGATCAAGTGTTTATGATCAAGGAACTTGAAGATGAGTCTACAAAGGCTTGTTGATTCTTCCCTTGATCTGTAGTAAAGCATGCTGTAATTTCTATTTTATGCATAACCACGTGTTTCCATTTGTGATTGTAATTGTAAAGTTCATATACGATTGAAATTTGGAAAGATCCTTCCGTTGCTCATGGAAATCCTTGTGTCTGATTTCCTTCATAGGGCACATTAATCTCAATAGGATTGAGAGGTTGGTGAAGAATGGACTTCAAAGCGAGTTAAAAGAAAATTCTTTACCTATGTACGAGTCATGCCTTGAAGGAAAAATGGCTAAAAGACCTTTTACTGGAAAAGGTTATAAGGCCAAAGAACCTCTAAAGTTAGTACATTCAGACCTTTGTGGTCCGATGAATGTGCAAGCCATGGAAGGTTATGAATATTTCAGTATTTTTACTGATGATTATTCAAGTTATGGGTACGTTTATTTAATGCGATATAAGTCTGAGTCCTTTGAAAAGTTCAAAGAGTTCAAGGTTGAAGTTGAAAATGCATTAAATAAAATGATTAAAACACTTCAATATGATCGAGGTAGAGAGTTTTTGAATTCTGAATTCCAGAACTATATGATAGACAATAGAATACTTTTCCAACTTTCACCATCTGGTATACCTCAGCAAAATGGTGTATCCAAGAGGAGAAATTGAACCCTGTTGGATATGGTTCGGTCGATGATGAGTTACGCTTCCTTACTTGACCCATTTTGGGGTTTTTTTGTAGTAGAGACTGCAGCTTATATCCTGAACTGCGTTCCCTCCAAGAGTGTTGCCATAACACCTTTGGAGTTATGGAATGGTCATAAAGCTAGTTTACGTCATTTCTGTATATGGAGTTATCCAATATATGTGTTTGAGGCTAATCCTAAGAAATTGGAACCACGTTCGAGGCTATGCCTATTTATAGGCTACCCCAAGGGACAAAAGGAGGTTATTTTTATGATCCTAAGGAAAACAATGAGTTTGTATCGAAAAATGCTACTTTTCTTGAGGAGGTTCATATAAGGAAGCACAGACCTAGAAGCAAAAACGTGTTGAATGAGCTTTCCAAAGAAACTGCTGAATCTTCAACAAGAGTTATTAAAGAGCCTACTACCTCAACAAGAGTTATTGACATAGGTTTATCTAGTAGGTCAAATCCACCTCAACTGTTGAGGGAACCTTGACATAGTGGGAGGGTTGCGAACCCACCTATTCGCTATATTGGTTTAATGGAAATCCTGGCTACGGTAGTTGATGAAAAGGTTGAGGATCTGTTGTCTTACAAGAAGGCAATGGGGGATGTTGACAGAGATGAATGGATCAAAGCCATGGATCTCAAAATGGAGTCTATGTACTTCAATTCAGTTTGGGATTTGCAGATCAACCTAATGGGCTTAAACCTATAGGTTGTAAATGGATCTACAAGAGGAAACGGGGTGCTGATGGGAAAGTGAAAACCTTCAATGCTAGACTAGTGGCAAAGGGTTATACCTAAGTAGAGGGAGTCGATTATGAGGAGACTTTCTCACTGTTGCCATGTTGAAGTCTATCTGGATCTTTCTATCCATTGCCTCATATTATGACTATGAGATATGGTAAATGGAAGTCAAGACTGCTTTTCTGAATGACAATCTTGAGGAGACCATTTATATGGTGCAACCTGAGGGATTCAAAGTCCAAGTCAAAAGCAAAAGGTTTACAAGCTGAATTGGTCCATTTATAAACTGAAATAGGCATCTTGATCTGGGAATATTAGGTTTGATACTGCGATCAAATCTTATGGCTTTGATCAGAATGTTGATGAGCCTTGTGTCTACAAGAAGATCATCAACAGTTCAGTAGTTTTCCTAGTGTTATATGTAGATGATATCCTACTTATTGGGAATGACATATGCTTACTGACTTCAGTTAAGAACTGGCTAGTGACCCAATTTCAAATGAAAGATTTAGGAGAGGCTCAGTTTGTTCTTGGTATTCAGATCTTTCGGGATCAAAAGAAAAAAAAATGCTAGCACTATTTTAACCATCATATATTAACAAGATGTTGATCAAATATTCGATGCAAAACTCCAAGAGGGGCCTTTTGCCTTTCAGGCATGGAGTTACTTTGTCAAAGGAATAGTGTCCTAGGACATTTCAAGAGGTTGAGGAAATGAGACGGGTCTCCTATGCATCTGTCGTGGGCAGTTTGATGTATGTGGTGTTATGTACTAGACTTGACATCTGCTATGTAGTGGGGATAGTGAGTAGATATCAGTCTAATCGAGCATATGATCAATCGACAGCCCTCAATAGCATCCTCAAGTATCTTCAGAGAACGAGGGACTACATGCTTGTGTATGGTTCTAAAAATTTGATCCTTACAGGATACACTGACTCTGATTTTAAGATTGATAGAGATTCTCAAAAATCCAGTTCAGGATCAGTGTTCACTCTTAATGGAAGGGCTATAGTATGGCAAAGCACCAAGCAAGGGTACATCGCAGACTCCACTGTGGAAACCAAGTATGTAGCAGCTTGTGAAGCTGCTAAGGAAACCATTTGGCTTAGGAAATTCCTGACTGATCTGGAAGTTGTTCCAGACATGTCAAAGCCCATCACACTTTATTGTGATAATAATGGTGCTGTGACGAATTCCCGTGAGCCTAGGAGTCATAAGCATAGAAAGCACATTGTCACGAAAATAGCTTCGGAGCATAACGTTGCTGATTCGTTTACGGAGGCCCTCACGACTACAATGTTTAAAGGTCACCTACAGAGTATGGGCCTATGGGACAGACCATGGCTGGACTAGGGCAAGTGGGAGATCTTGTACTGGGTGTATTATACCTTAGTTTATTGCTTTGTGTACTTGTAATTTGATTATCTTGTACACCTCATTAGCTTTAAGCCAAGTGGGAGATTGTTGGGGTTGATGCCCTACATCTCGTAGGATCCTATAGTTTATAAATACTTGTATGAACAAACATTTTAATGATTAATAATATTTGATATTTTATTCACTATGTCTATGAAATATATGATATTTTAGTTGCATTAATCACAAACCAATAAACTAACATCCATGGTTATCGTTGTAACTTAAACATGTATGTGGAGACATACAAGTAGATCGTGTTTAAGTGATAACCTAAATGGTTTGTAGTATATGGATAAGGCTGGGTACCTTATCCTAGTGACACTACGAGTATGGCCTGCTTTGTAGGTGTTACAAATATTGTAAAGTTCTACAAATGATCTGATCCTGATCATTCATATATTAGACATTCGAGCGGGAATATTCAATACAAAGGAGTTTGTATAAGACCGAACCACGGAATGTTTAGTCTCATTATACAACACCGTTCATAATTGAGACTTTCATTTCACTAGGATGACCATAGGTAACATGACCTTAATCCTGAGTGAGTTGTGAACACCTGCCTGTGAGGGCGGTCCTTTAGTTTGCATGGGTGAGAGTGGCCAGATCGCCGACTCAACAAGCCTACCATTTTGGGGATTCATCTGATTGGGGAGTGATAACGGGAAAAAATGCACGTTATCATAGTACTAAGTTCTTAAACTATGTTGGCTTGCATTGATAAAATATGTTAAATTATGTCCAAAAAGCATTAAGTTTATTATATTGCGGCAGCATGCGTTCATCACATAAGAATAGTTGATTTTTGTGTTTTTATGCAGAATATACGTTGACACAAGGCAGAAATTACGATCATAGGAAATCATTGGTCAAAGCGCAGCATTACCGTAAGGCTTTGCGGTGATTGTGCTCGCAAACATTTGCTCAAGAAGGATTGCCGCAACCTGGTTAACGCAACTTGGTGGGCGCATCTGGGTGAAAGGTATAATTAATCACGATGGGATAGAAAGCTTATGACAGTCGAATTCGAATTAAGTTGACAGCCGCTAGCGAACAAGTACATTCAGCTTTTCGGTAACAAATATTCGGTGCATCAGTCAGGAATTAAAGTCGTCCATCTGTACAATCATGAGAGAGAAGCTGCCTTTCACCCTGGAAGTTCTATAAATACCAACCTTCAAAAAAGGAGAAGTTTTTACGAGTTCATCGTTATGTTCATAGTTTAGCCTTATTCTTAGACTTTCTTTCATTTTACGGCGGACGCAAGAGAAGAAGGTTGTGCCGACAGATCAATCCGGTAAGCTTGGGAGAGTGTCGGAGCTGCCAAAATAAAGAGAGGGCCGACACCTACGGAAGCAGGAATATCTCTGGAACTGAATAGAGATTGACAGTGTAAAAGCCTCGGTCAGCAAGAAATTGCTACCAGGCTCTCTAACTTTATCTTTCATTGTTATTTTGTACTCAAACTCATTATTAAAAATGGAATTTCCTTCTCTATATTTGTTCACTCTCTGTTATTTACACATGAGTAGCTAAATCTGTTGAATGGATTGAGAAGCATTTAGCTAGCACAACTAGGAATCTTCATTCCATGCGATTATCTTGTATTATGTATGCTTCATTCATCCATTAGAGATACTTAGAAGGGTAGTCTATGGACAGTATCTAGGCTTGGGAAAGTCAGGTTAGAATCTAGGCTCGAGAGAGTCAAATTAGAATGCATAATCAAGAGATAGGAGTTTAGGAATAAGCACTATTTGCTATTAACGCATCGCATGCATCCTAGAGATATGATATGATTGTGTGCGGTCACCTTGCCTTTATGCATCTTGCATCATCGTATAGGACAAGAGTAGAGACTTAGAAATAAGCTCTATGGACACTTTTGCATTCAACACATGCGTCCTAGACTTAGGAGCATCGCATTTGCATTGGGAAATGACTTGCTGTGCATGGTTGTAGTATGATCGCATAATTTGACACATTCCCATGTAACACTAGTTAAAGACCTTCTCAACCCGTTCATCCGCATAATCAGTGCATCTATCACGCAATCCGACTTTATCTCAAGTCCGTCGCATTTATTTATTTTTAATCACCGGAAACAACAACCTCAACAACTATTGATTTATTTGGTTACTGCAAAGTTTTCATAAAAATTACTACCGCAACCTGTTTTCATAAGTCCCTGAGTTCGACCCTAGACTTACCAGGAAACTTAGTGGAATTTACACTTCGATTCTGCTGAGGAAACTTGAGTGCTCAATGCAATTTCACCATTGCATATCATCTATAGTTTCACTTCATAAAATAACGCACCAAGTTTTTGGTACCGTTGCCGGGGACTTCAGCAAAATAGTGTGCTAATGATAATTTTTCTTAATTCTTTGCAGACTCTCGATCTCTGACGAATTACGACCCGGAGATTGAGAGGACATTTAGATGAAGATTAAGAGACCGCCAACAACAACAGTCAGATAAAGAAGAGATGGCAGAGCAGCCTGGAAACGGAGCACCAAATGAAAAGAACGTCATGGCGAATCCAATCCTTCTGGCTAACGATTGCAATAGACCCATTAGGGACTATGCATCACCAAACCTCTATGATTTCTCTCTAGGAATCATAAGGCCTTCCCTTGGTGAAAGAAGATTCGAAATGAGACCAATGATGCTGCAGATGATCTAGACTGCAGGACAATTCGGAGGACGGCGTGGCGAGGACCTATAAGGCCACCTCTGAAGCTTTATTGAAATTTGCATTACTTTTGTGTTCTCAAATGTCTCTGCCGAAAAAGTTCAACTAACTTTGTTCCCATTTTATCTTTGTGATCAGGCAAGAAAATGGGCATATTCTCTCAAGCCGGGAGACTTCATAGGAACAGGTCGTAGAGAAATTTATGAAGAAAATTTTCCGCCTACTGAGAACGCTAGACAAAGGAAACTCATAACAAATTTTGAACAAGACATGGACGAATCACTCAATGATGCCTGGGTGAGGTTTAAAAGGTTGGTCTGGGACTGTCCACACAATGGTTTGTCAGACTGCCTTCAAATGGAAATCTTTTATCGTGGTTTAATCCCTACTTTCGTTTAAGGGACGCTACCAATGCGGCAGCTTGCTGGTGGTCTTCTTGACAAAATGTATGACAAGGCTAAGAATATCTTGGATGCACTCTAGAACCACGAAGATTGGAGGGAGAGCGATTAGAGACTGAGAATCAAGGATAACGACGCAAGTAATGGTATTTACTTCACTACAGAATCAGATGACCACAATGATGAACTTAATTAAGGGAATTGCGATCAGAAGCCCAACACCGCAAAATGGGCAAATCAACACAATTAGTCAAAACACCGCAAGGTGTGCGACTTCCGGTGATGGGCACGTAATTTGAAGAATGCCCACAGAATCCACAGTCTATTTACTTTGTGAAAAATAATCCCTTTTCGAATACCTACAATCCCGGGTGGAAAAACCACCCCAATTTTACATGGAAGAATCAACAGTAGAATTTCCAACCTGTGGTGCAAAAAGAAGAGCCACCAAGATTCTTCCCACGTAACAACGGTCAGACAAGCAATCAAGCAAGTAACTCACAACCACCGTAATCTTCCTCCCTAGAAATCCTATTGAAGCAATATATAGAGAAAAATGAAACGGTGCTTCAAAGTCAGGCTACGTCCATCCGTAATCTAGAATTACAGATGGGCAGATTGCAAGTGAGCAAAAGAACAAACCGCAAGGAGCTTTGTCGAGTTCAACAGAACTCCCATGCAACCCGGGGGGATCAAGTAAAGTGCAATGTCAGGTTATGACATTGCGAAGTGGGAAAACTGTGGAGGGAGAAAAGAATGAGCTTAGTCAGACAGCTCCTATTACGGTAAAACCTGAAGTTGTGGTGACGCAAGAAGAAGAAGAAGAAAAAGAAGCAATAGAGCCAGAGGTTGCATCGACCTCAAAGCCAACTGAGACAGGAACCGTGAGAGTGTAGTTACCACCTTTCCCGTAGAGACTAAAAAAGAAAAAGAATGAAGAGGTACAGTACCAACGCTTTCTGTCTATGTTAAAATAATTACATATTAATATTCCATTCAGTGAAGTGATTGAGGAAATGTCTGCCTATGCAAAGTTTCTGAAGGATATGATAACCAAGAAGAAGGGAGCTGGTAAGTTTTCCACAGTGACTTTAATGAAAAGTTTGAAATCAATCATTCCACCGAAGATGAGCGATCCTGGGAGCTTTACTATACCTTGCTCCATAGGAGGACTGTACATTGGGCAAGCCTTGTGTGACCTTGGAGCCAGTATCAATTTGATCCCTCTGTCGATCTTTAAGCAGTTGAATATGGGGCCATTCGTACCCACGACCGTGACTCTCTAACTGGCCGATCGATCTTTGGTGCATCTAGAGGGAAAGGTGAAGGATGTGCTAATCACCATTGATAAATTTATCCTACCAGCCGACTTCATCATCTTAGATTATGAGACCGACAAAGATGTATCCATCAACTTGGGGCGACCATTTTTATCAACATGTCGTGCCCAGATTGATGTGCATAAAGGGGAGATCACTTTGAGCATCAACGGACAGAAGCTCAAGTTCAACATAATTCGTGCCATAAAGTTTCCTGACGAAGAAGACCTTTATGACTCAGATGACGACCAGAATTTGATTGAAGAAGAAAAGTTTGATGAAGAAAATGAAGAAGATGATGTCAATGCATCTGTTGCTGCCTATAACGCGATCATAATAAAAACAAGCAAGGAAGAAAAGATGATCGCAAACAAAGAAGAAGAGCCAACAGAAAAAAGAAGATAGAAAAATAACGCAACCATCCCTAGTAGAACCACCAACACTGAAATTAAAGACCTTACCGAATCATTTAAAGTACGCATTTTTGGGACCGAATGAGAAGCTGCCAGTTATTATTTCTTCTGCACTTAACGAAGACCAGGAGAATGCGTTGATGAGCATTCTAAAGAAACATGTACAAGCTATTGGCTGGACGCTCATCGACATTCGAGAAATTAGCCCAACGTACTATATGCACCGCATTCGTCTTGAAGAGGACCACAAGGCAATGATCGAACATCAACACAGACTCAACCCTGCGATGAAAGAGGTCATTAAAAAGAAGATCATTAAATGGTTAGATGCGGGCATTATTAAACCTATAACAGATAGCACGTGGGTCAGCCCTGTGCAATGTGTGCCAAAAAAGGGTGGCATGACAGTAGTCTCGAATGAAAACAATGAACTAATAGCGCAAAGAACCGTCATTGGGTGGCACATTTTCATGGACTATCGCAAGCTGAATGCGGCCACAAAGAAAGATCATTTCCCCTACCGTTCATTGATCAAATGCTAGACCGTCTAGCTGGAAATGACTTTTACTGCTTTCTAGATGGATATGTCGGGTACAACCAGATTATGATAGCTCAAGAAGACCAAGACAAGACCACATTCACCTGCCCATATGGTACCTTTGCTTTTCGCCACATGTCGTTCGGCCTCTGCAATACGTCAAGCACGTTCCAAAGGTGCAAAATGGCCATCTTTTCAGACTATCTTGAGAACTCTGTCGAAATCTTTATGGACGACTTCTCTGTTTATGGGAACACTTATGAAGTCTGTCTAGCCAACTTGGACAAGATACTGAAGAGATGCGAATAGACGAATCTGATGCTTAACTGGGAAAAATGCCATTTCATGGTAAAGAAGAAGTGTTGGGCATAAAGGTTTCCTAGGAATGGTTGGAGGTGGATAAAGCAAAAATCGAAGCAATTGAAAAACTTCCACCTCCAATAAGTGAAGGCTGTACAAAGTTTCTTGGGGCACGCTGGATTCTACAGACGCTTTGTCAAAGATTTTTTGAAAATAGCACGACCACTAAGTGCGTTATTGGAAACTGATAGAAAATTTAATTTTGACAACAATTGCCTCAATGCATTAAGAGTTTTGAAGAATGCGATGATTACCACACCCGTGCTAATCACACCTGATTGGACACTTCCTTTAATGTGTGATGCAAGCAGGTATGTGATGGGAGCAGCTTTAGCACAGAAGATAAAAACAATCTTGCATCCCATCGCATATGCGAGTAAAATATTAAATCCTGCTTAGACAAATTATACCACCACAGAGAAAGAACTTCTGGCGGTAATTTTTGCGTTGGAAAAATTTCGACCATATCTGCTGGGGACAAAGGTACTCATCCATACTGATCACTCGGCAATAAAGTACTTAATGATAAAGAAGGACGCAAAGCCGAGATTGATCAGATGGGTTCTTCTCCTTCAAGAATTTGACATAAAGATAATTGATCGAAAGGGGACGGAGAACCAAGTTGCAGATCATTTATCTAGATTGGAGAACCCTGAAGTTGACCACAATGAATCAGAGGTGAGTGCAGTGTTCCCAGATGAGCAGCTGTTCCATATTAAGGAATTTCCTTGGTATGCTAACATAGTCAACTATCTCGTTTACATTGAAATTTCCTGAAGACTATACCTACCACCAACAGAGGAAGCTCAAACATGAATGCAGACATTATTATTGGGATGAGCCGAACCTGTACAAAAGAGGGGTAGACCAGATTTTGTGATTATGCGTACCAAATGCTGCTCAACAACACACATTATCGCAATGTCACGACTCACCTTATGGTGGGCACTTTGGCTGACAGCGCACCGTAGCTAAGGTTTTATAGAGTGGATTCTTTTGGCCTACATTGTTTAAGAATGCAGCTGACTACGTAATGAAGTGTGATCGGTGCCAACGCACAGGTAACATTTCATGGAAACATGCAATGCTGATGAACACCATTTTGGAGCTTGAATTGTTCGACGTGTGGGGTATTTATTTCATGGGACCATTCCCTCCCTCGAATGGTAAACATTATATTTTATTAGCCGTCGATTATGTCTCCAAGTGGGTAGAGGCAATGGCATGCGCTGCAAGTGATCCGACAGTAGTCTCTCAATTCCTGAAGAAAAATATTTTCACTCGTTTTGGCACTACACGTGCCATCATATGTGATGAAGGGTCCCACTTTGTCGATCATAATATCAAGAAGCTGCTGCACAAATATAACATTCTCCACAAAGTGGCCACCGCATACATCTGCAAACGAATGGTCAGGCCGAGGTGTCCAATCGGGAGATTAAGCTGATACTCAAGAAGGTAGTAAGGCCTTTACGAAAAGATTGGTCAACGAAGCTTGACGATGCGTTGTGGGCATACCGGACTGCATTTAAAACACCCATAGGTACGTCCCCATATGTGTTGGTATTTGGTAAGGCGTGTCATTTGCCTTTGGAGCTGAAACATAAGGCACTGTGGGCGGTAAAAAAGCTGAATTTTGATTTGAAGAAATCAAAAGAATCGCAAAAAATGCAACTGGTTGGGCTAGAAGAATGGAGGATTAACGCATATGAGAACGCGAAAATTTACAAGGAACGCACCAAGTGCTGGCACAACAAACACATATGCGGTAAGTACCTTCAAGTCGGGAAAAAGGTCTTGCTCTTTAATTCATAGCTACGGCTCTTTCCTGGCAAGTTAAAATCATGCTGGTTCGAACCATTCATCATTAAGAAAATATTCCAACATGGTGCGGTGGAGCTGATTACTAAAGATGGGAGCCATGCGTTTAAAGTTAATGGACAACGAGTAAAAGCGTATCATGGAGAAGGCTGGCATCGCCAAGTCGAGTCCATGGAACTAAGAAACCTTGGATGAAGAAGGAAGTAGGTGGTCCCTACACTATCAAATGATCGAAATTCATCAGAGACGTAAGTTTTGGGAATCATGGAATCTTCAACTTTTCTCTACTACCCTGAATTTTCATTGCACCATATCTTTGCAGCTTTATCTATTCTTATTCTCTATATATATAAAAAAAAATGTTTTTTTTGTTTAAAATCATTTGACCCTCTCACTGTTTTTTTCTTACAACGATTGAGGCACAGGATTGCGGAGGTGTTACACGAAGCAGCAATTTATCTTACTCCGTCACCACAATCCAAAGAAGATAGATCGCTGCAAAGAATGATGCATCAATACATAATGCGGGCGACAGCGCAAATTTAGGGGTGTATTCTTCCTTATCTCTATTTCAAATTTTGCACTATCACATCACATTTTAGTCTTAAAAGTTTTATCATCGCATCCTCTTTGACTGCCGCAATCATTTAATATTGATGAAGTTAGTTACTGCATATTGTCTCTTTGCCAATTATGATGTCAATGATGAACAACATGCTTCTATTTCTTTCGTATATACTAAAGTCAACTTAACTTTAAGATAGTCACCTCATAAAATATTTCTAGAAGTTAAGGGTTTGTTAGCTTTCTTTCAATCTCTCTTTACGAAGCTTTCAAAGAACATCGCATGACTTATCTCAATCTTTTGGCAATGAGGACATTGTCGCATTTTAAATTTGGGGGTGAGGTATTTATTTTCGACCTTGCTAGTTTCTAAAAAAAATTGAGAATAACAACTCCACCGCCAACGCAATGGGAAACCCATGTTGATAAGAGTTGAGTTGTGAAAGACACTTACTCGTAGTTGGATGTCCGCATGACACACGTGGGGGCAAGCCAAAACAAAAGTAAGTCACCAGAATCAACGCATAAATAAATGACTGCAACTCCGCTGCCAAATAAATATGAGTTTAGTCTGAGAAAGAGTGTATTGCTCGAAGTTGGATGTCTACATGACACATGTGGAGGCAAGCCAAAACGAAAGCAAGGCACTTGGATCAGCGCAAGGTTAGAAAAAAATAACAACGTCAAGAATATGCAAGGATAAAATCATCTGACACCTCGGGGAAAGAAAAAAAAATTGAAATAAATCATGCGATGTCCCAGAAGTTAATAAAGTTTTTTTTTTTAAGGTTAAGCTTGAAGTCCCTAGGTCTTAGAAATATTTTAAGAAGAGATTTGAAAAAGGCTTAAGGAAACTTTGGTATATAGGATTTGAACGAAGTATCCATGAGAAATCTAGGAAAAGAACATTGTGGTCGACTTGCTAAAGGAAATCTTTAGCTTATGCTTGAGGACAAGCATTGTTTAAATTTGGGGGTGTAATAATGAGCAGAAATGCACGTTATCATAGTGCTAAGTTCTTAAACAATGTTAGCTTGCGTTGATAAAATATGTTAAATTGCGTCCAAAAAGCATTAAGTTTATTATATTGCGACCGCATGCATTCATCGCATAGGAATAGTTGATTTTTGTGTTTTTATGCAGAATATGTGTTGACACAAGGAGAAAATTGCGATCATAGGAAATCATTGGTCGAAGCACAACATTACCACAAGGCTTTGCGGTGATTGTGCTTGTAAATATTTGCTCAAGAAGGATTGCCGCAACCTGGTCAGCGCAACTTGGTGGGCGCATCTGGGTGAAAGGTATAATTAATCATGATGGGGCAAAAAGTTGATGACAATCGAATCCGAATTAAGTTGACAGCCGCTAACGAACAAGTACATTCAGCTTTTCGGTCACAAATATTTAGCGGATCAGTCAGGAATTAAAGTCGTCCCATCTGTACAATCATGAGAGAGAAGCCGCCTTTCATCCTAGAAGTTCTATAAATACCAAAGGCATCTTTCAAAAAAGGGGTTCGGCAGTTTTTACGAGTTCAACGTTATGTTTATAGTTTAGCCTTGTTCTTAGATTTTCTTTCATTTTACGGCGGACGTGAGAGAATAAGGTTTGTGCCGACAGATCGATCCGATAAGCTTGGGAGAGTGCCGGAAGCTACCAAAACAGAGAGAGGGCTGACGCCTGTAGAAGCAGGAATATCTCCAGAACCGAATAGAGATTGACAGTGTAAAATCCTCGGTTAGCAAGGAATTGCTACCAGGCTTTTTACCTTTATCTTCCATTGTTATTTTGTACTCAAAACACATTATTAAAAATGGAATTTCCTTCTCTATATCTATTCACTCTCTGTTATTTACGCATGAGTAGCTAAATCTGTTGAATGGGTTGAGAAGCATTTAGCCAGCACAACTGGGACTCTTTATTCTATGCGATTATCTTGTATTATGTATGCTTCATTCGTTCATTAGAGATACTCGGGAGGGTAGTCTATGGATAGCAATTCAAGACCTTTGGGTTTCTTCCATCTGGTGGCGGCCCCTTACTCTCTCTCTATAAAAAAAGCCTGCGGTTCGGCTGCGACTGAACCATCTCTTCAACTTCTTTACCCGGAAGCAAGCTAGCCCCCTATGTTGGTTGCCCCTTCCAAACAGATCAATCTTGTTGAGAGGTACTGCCCAAGGGAAAAGCAAAACGAAATTCGGATAGGATCGGCTTGGGAAAGTCAGGTTAGAATCTAGGCTCAGAAGAGTCAGATTAGAACGCATAATCAAGAGATAGAAGCTTAGGAATAAGCACTATTTACTATTAACGCATCGCATGCATCCTAGAGATAGGATATGATTGTGTGCAGCCACCTTGCCTTTATGCATCTTAATCATCGCATAGGACAAGAGTAGAGACTTAGGAATAAGCTCTATGGACAATTTTACATTCAACACATGCGTCCTAGACTTAGAAGCATCGCATTTGCATTGGAAAATGACTTGTTGTGCATGATTGTAGCATGATCGCATAATTTGACGCATTCCCAGGTAACGCTAGCTAAAGACCTTCTCAACCTGTTCATCCGCATATTCAGTGCCTCTATCATGCAATCTGACTTTTTCTCAAGTCCGCCGCATTTATTTATTTTTCATCATCGGAAACAACAACCTCAATAACTATTGATTTATTTGGTTACCACAAAGTTTTCATAAAAATTACCACCGCAACCTATTTTCACAAGTCCCTGAGTTCGACCCTAGACTTACCAGGAAACTCAGTGGAATTTACACTTGGATTCTGCTGAGGAAACTTGAGTGCTCAACGCAATTTCACCATCACATATCATCCATAATTTCACTTCATAAAATAACGCACTAGGGAGCTAGGAGTTCAGCTACACAAGATGGAATTCACTCATTCTCCGAAGCAGGGGTAAATAGATAAATTGCTTCCTTGAAGGCTGATTTCGGGTCTTAAACAATATGGCGCTACACTTTCTCTTGGCTCAAGATGGGTTTAGTCATAGTGAGACTATGATCTATTGTTCATTAGAGGAATCAGTGGTACTTAAGGAGTTAGATATAACTATAGGGGCAAAATGGTAATTTGGCTCAACTGTACTTACGAGCGATTTGTGAAGGGTCATCATGTTGTTGATTGGTTATATCCAATGGATACAAAAATATATCTGTAGTGTGAAGAGTGCAGTTGTCGGTCTTTAGTGGAGTGCCTGACAATTAATGATGGTGGATAATGTGATTAAAGAGTTTAATCAGTTATTCACATACTATTGGATCTTCAAGCTACAGGTCTATGGGGTCCCCTTGATAGCGCACTGGATTTAAGTTAAGAATTAGGTTTTGGGTTAATTTGAAATATTCAAATTAAGAAGAGAGAATTTAATTATATATGATATAATTAAATTAATTCAATTATATACAATATAATTGACATAATGTATTTGATATGTTATTGTTTAATTGGAAGAATAAATCTTTGAATATGATTCAAATATATTTTCTATGAATAAGATTCATAGTTATTAAATTTAATATAAATATGATTTATATTAAATGTTATAAAATAGAGAAAATGAACTATGATTTATATATTGTATATGATGCACTATTAAAATTATAGGCCGAAAATATAATATGATAAATTAGTTATCATATTTATTTATAATTTATTAATTATTTGATAATTATCTTTTTTCTCTCTAACTACCCTTGGTGGGTAGTTATTTATTTTTGTGGTAAAAATTGGGGTAAACGGTTTTTTTTTCCATTAAGAGACAAGGATACACGATCGAATAACTACATGATAAGGTTGAGAGCCTATGCGATGGACTCGTTTCTCTAAACGATCAAGAGACTTAGCTATACGATAGCCTTGCTTCTACTCGATCATCTTCCTCCTCCAACTCCAAACTTCCCTCTAACCAAAATTAGCTAGAACCCACCACTCTTGGATTCTCACACCAAGAATACCAAGGTCACTAAGTGGTAGTGTCCATGTTGGTTTGAGGATCGAGTTGTTGTTTGCTGCTTGTTCGTGACTTGTTCGACGCGTTCATGAACAAGTACGATCGAGGGATTAACTTGAAGAACGATTCTTCAAAAGGTATAATCTTTAAACTTTATTTTTATTTCAAAAGGCATGCTGTAATTTAAGTTTTATGCATAATCTGTTCTTGTTGACTTTAAATGTATGCGTTTAATCGAAATGGGATTTGGACGATCTACTTCTGCTCATAGGGTCTCTGTCAAAAGAGTTCCTTCAAGTTATACGTGCATGAAGAGCTAAAGTGGACTCTGACCACCTTGCCATACTTTCATTGTCAAGGATCCCTAACATCAGTGGAATCTAGGTATCTTACAGTACCTTCGGTACCAACATTGGAGTAGGGTTTATACAAGGCATAGACATATAAATGCATAAGCATATACAAAGTATGCATTTAAAATGATTGAACTTCATGATTTCATAGTAACGCGTGATGCCTTGTTAAACATGGAGTATGCTTATATAATTTCCTTAGGAAACTTCCATCATACTATACAATATAGCATAGGCTCATTGTAAAACGCATGCTAAATTCATGAATAACTTCAACATTAAAAAAAATTGATTATGCATTCAACATTCATTTTTTAGGCATGCGTTGGAAAAATCATGATATAAAACATATGAAATAGCTATGCGTTGAGATTTGTTTATGAAAATAACGTTGGAAAAACATTTATTAAAACTTGTCACTCATAGTCTTGGGCTACTTCCGCCCCTCGGTTGATAGGCTTTTCCTATAGGCATTTGTCTTGTAACATTAGGGAATACTTGGGTTAACGCCATTAACTATCTTTTGAGATTAACTTAAACAATAAAGATTGACCTTAAACTTAAGGTAACCATCACACTCATCATCACATTACACCTTCTAAAGCATCTCATGCTTAGCCAAATTTACTTCACATTTGGCTTATGGGTGCCATGCAGCCACAAGTGTTTGCTTATGCCTTAAGACATGCTTACCGTGCTAATGTGTCGCGCTTTTGCGCACGCGTCTCTTTTCGACTTCAGCCAAAACTCTCCTCTGCAGCCGTGCATTCACCCCTTGCACACACCTCAAGCGTGTACGCTCATATGCTCGTCAACGCCCCAACTGGAGCTTCCAGCTGCCTGCTTATTCTTCGTAAGCAACTGCCTGCTTTTTCCATCACCAATTTCCAGACTTTAACTTTCTCGCATGAATAACTTAAATTCCAGACATTAATTCAAGAAATTTCCTTCTAAAAAACTTATTCATAATTATCTTGACTTCTTTACCTCAAAGTTTGAGCTCTTTATTCCTCCTAACGAACCCAGATTTCATCAGCTTTTTCACTTTGCTCGATCAGGTCTACAAGCTCTTGAAGCCTTAGAAAATTCTTCAAGTTCCAACCCAAAATCAGAGAATTTACTTTCGACACCTTCAACCCTCTTTAACCTCGTTGAAGTTTCTAAGTCAGCTGAAATCTTCTCCCTTAGCACAATTGGATCAACCAAGTTAAGCTCTTCTTTCAACCTCTCTTATATACTTGGGAGTGCATGGTTATCATCTATGTATAACATGACAGCTAACCCACTAACATGTTAGAGCATCTAAACACGACAGTTGTCCCACTAAGCTCGGTGATTAAGTTGAAATCTTCCATCTTCTCACCAATGCCTACATTATTAACCATCGCATTGGCTAAATTTGCAGCGCATTCCCTTCTCTCGACCAACATATCTCAGCCTTTGTGTCACACCTTCACGGCTTAAACCCACGCATGAACGCATGCTGCTTATCAACACTTCTAAGCCTCCACTTTACTCTTCAATGTCCTCTTAAGCTTATACACACGCCCTTGTCCGCCGCATAAGCTCGAATCGCTTGGCCATTGCCTCGCAAGCACTACGTCAGGCTTGGCTCTTAGTCAACATACGTCTTATGTCCCGCGACGCATCTAGCCATTGAATTAACATCTCCCCTGCGACATTCTCTATGCATGTACTTTCTCGAACTCACCATGGCTCTCAAAACCTATCTCACACAACCATTTCTCCATCTTACCACTAGGCGTCATTGTATCCCTTTCTACCCGAAAGCTTAAGCTTCTATACTTAGCATATTTTCTTTCCCTTCATCCAACTTGCCTTTATTATTCTCCACTTCCTACACGTTGATTAGATCCACCATTTGGGCGCATATACAAGCAACACTTAGAGGTTTTCATCTCCTAGCCTTTCAAATGCAATTTTCATTAAACATACTTAGTGCATTCTTTTCCATTATTACTAATACATTCTTAAACACATAATTAAGAGGACTTAAACTTAATTAAATAGTAAGACAAGTTTAGAGGTTCAATTTACCTTCCCCTTAAAGAAATTTCGTCCTCGAACTTTTCCTGGGACTCCTGTGAACAGGTATGGATATCTATTTCTCATATGATCTTCAACTTCCCATATAGCTTCCTCAATCTCGTGATTTCTCCACAAGACTTTTACTAACAGAATAGTCTTATTCCTTAACACTTGCTCTTTCTTATCTAACATCTGAACTAGTTCTTCCTCATAAGAAAAATTTTCCTTTAATTGGACTAGTTGCTCTCGGAGAATGTGAGTAGGGTCGGGTACATACTTCCTTAATATGGATACATGGAAAACATCATGTATCTTGGATAATTCAGTAGGTAAAACTAACCTGTAAGCTGCTGGCTCTACGCGTTCAACTATCTCAAAGGGTCCTATATATCTTGGGCTTAGCTTATATTTCCTACGAAATCTAAGCATCCCTTTCCACGGAGACAACTTTAGGGATACTCAATCTCCGACCTCAAATTCTAATTCTCTTATCCTCTTATCTGCATTGCTTTTCTGTCCTTCATGTGCTATTTTTCAGATTTTCTCTGATCAACTTAATATTTTTTGATGTTGCCTACACCAATTATGGTTTTATTAACTGGCATTCACCAACCTCATTCCAGCAGACTAGGGTTCTACAAGATCTTCCATACAAAGCTTTATATGCTACCATATCGATGCTGGAATGGTAACTATTATTATAAGCAAACTCTGTCAATGATAAATGTGTATCCCAACTACCTTTAAACTGTAATACACAAGCTCTCAACATATCATTTAGAGTTTGCATTGTTTGTCCGTATGTGGATGAAAGGCTATACTGAAATGCAACTTAGTACCAAGTGCCTTTTGCAAACTAGGCCAGAACTTTGAAGTGAATCTTTGATCTCTATCTGATATATTAGATACTGGAACTCCAAACTGACTCACTACTCGATCAACATATAACTTAGCTAGTTGGTCAAGAGTAGACGTAACTTTGACCGGCAAAAAAATTTTCGTCTTCGTCATCCTATCTACTATTACCCAAAATAGCGTTATAACCACTCGGAGTTCTAGGTAATCCAAACAGAAAATCCATAGTTACATGTACCCATTTCCATTCAGATACTGGAAGTGGGTTTAACAAAACTGCAGGTCTCTAATGCATTGGCTTAACCTGTTGATAGATCAAACATTTTTCTACACAACTGGCTACGTCTTTCTTCATCCTTGACCACCAATAAGACTTCTTTAATGTTCTGTACATCTTGGTGCTACCTAGATGCATAGTATAGGTTGAATCATGAGACTCTCTCAACACTACATCTTTCAACAGTTCATTTTTAGGAACATATAGCCTATCATCTTCCATCAAAGCTTCATTTGGTCTCAGTATAAAATTTGATCTCTAGAGTTGTTTAACTTCTTCAATCAATTTACTGAGATTATCATCTGTCGTTTGAGCTTTGATGATATCATCTACTAATGTGGGTCTTACCTTGAAATGGGTTATCATTTCTCCCAAATGACCCACTGTCAGGGCTGCATTAGCTCTTTTGAACTCCATTAGCAACATTCCCTTTAAAGAATTCAACATGCCTCTGGAACAACTTGATTTCCTACTTAAAGCATCGGCTACTACATTAGTTTTACCTGAATGGTAGTCAATAGTGCAATCATAATCTTTTAGCAACTCCATCTATCGTCTCTGTCTCAAATTTAACTCCTTCTGATCAAAGATATATTTCAAACTCTTCTGATCGTTGAAGTGGCACTTCTCACCATATAAGTAATGCCTCCATATTTTTAATGCTAGCACCACAGCGACTAATCCTAGATCATGAGTAGGATAATTACCTTCATGTTTCTTCAGTTGTCTGGAAGCATAAGCTATAATCTTACCATTTTGCATCAATACGCATCCCAATTCCTGCCTAGATGCGTCATAAACTCTTTTCTTGGTACTGGAAGAGTTAAGATTGGCATAGTTACCAATCTTTGTTTCAAATCCTGGAAACTCCATTCACAGTTATTTGTCCATTAAATTTTAGCATCCTTTCTAGTTAAACAGGTAAGACAAGTTCAGGGGTTTACATCCCTAAACTATGACATTTTAGAAATTTAGAGACCAAAATAGAACACAGTTCATAGTTCAGGGACCAAAGTAGTATTTAAACCTATGTTTTAAAATATCCCTAGTTTGACACTTAATCCTGTGCATGTATATTATCGGAATCAAAATGTTAGAAGTTCATATCACTATTTTGTATGGTTTTGGACGATATATTTTCTTCAATCCCTTCCACACTCTCATATGTTAAATGGAAGGGAGTGATTGTCAGGGGGATATATATTTAAATATTGATTAAAATTCACTTTTAATCCCTAAACTTTCATGAAAATAACAATTTAGTCCTTGAACTTTTATTTATAACGACTTAGTTTCTTCGACTTTCAATTTTGTAATAATTTAGTCCCTAAACTTTAGTATGTAACAATTTAGTTCTTGTACTTTCAGATTTAAAACAATTTAGTCCCTGACGTTAAAAATCATTAAAATTTGATGTCAATTTTTATTATTTTGTGATGTAAACTTTGTATCTTAAAAATATTGAGTCTCTAATTAGTTTATCGGTTTATTTATACACAAAATCTCTTTAAATCTTAACACAGGGGCTAAATCGTTATAAATTTTAAAGTACAGTGATAAATTTATTACATAGTAAAGTTCAAGGACAAATTGTTATAGAATTGAAAGTGCATAGACTAAATTGTTACAAACCAAAGTTAAAAAAACTAAGTTATTACTTTTATGAAAGTTTAGGGATGAAAAATAATTTTTAAATTTTATGCTTTCAATAACTAAATATTTATGTCACATTAGAATAAATAATTCAATTAGAGAAATTGAAATTGTGGGCCACAAAAACTATCAGGCTAATTGTAAATCTAGCAATAGTTTTTAACGTTTGTATACCTGAAAAAAAATAAAAGAAATAAAAGAAAGAATTTGATTCTTAAACTTTTCAATTTTATGCCTACCAAGTTTATAAACCATAAACATGGCTAAATAAATCCATAACTTTCAATCTTATATCCATAAACTAGACCCATTTTTTAAAGACTTCGTTTGACAACCATTTGAAGGTCATTTGATAACCACTCGATTATATATATATATATATATATTTAATTTTTTTAAAAAACGAGTCTAGTTTTCTTTATTTTTATTTTAAATTTTATAAACGTTTTTAAAATTGTTCAGAAAATTTTCCTTAATCCCTAGAACGTGCACTAAAGGTGGGAGACAAACACTTTACACTAGGCCAAGAAGATAGATCCACTTTACCACTGGGCCATGAAGACAGATCTTGTTAAAAATGAAAACAATTTCTAAAAGTGATTTTCCTTTATGAACATCAATTAGCAAACATATTAATTATTTAAATACATCAACAGACAAACATCAATCAATAAGAATATTAAATTTTAAACTTTCATTCGAAAGAATATTAAAATTTGAAGAACATTGATAAGCTACTAGACATCAGTCATTTCTAATTTTTAGAATATAAAAGTTATTCGACATCAATTAACATTTATTTTCAATAGAGTTTAAATTTAGTATATCAATTCTAATTGATATACCAAATTTAGGTTCACCTTTGTCAAGGGGATCTCCCTTGTAAAGTTTGTATCACCAAATTTCAAACATCACATTTGTAGTATTATATTTCTTATACAACATTTAGTGTATCATAATTTTAGTATCACAATGTTATATCACATTTCTTATACAATATTTTATGTATCACAATCTTGTGCATTACTGTCACACCCACGCCCCTAGACCACCCTCTTAGCCTGGAAGAGGGATGCGATTGCAGCAGTTATCAACCCTTGAGCTGACACTTACTGCCTAATGATTCTTGCGGAAAACTCTGATACCATACTATAACTTATATACAGCGGAATGATTAAGTCAAGGAGATAAACTATAACGGATTAAGTAGGCCCATCTTTTATTACGATAGTGAAATAATGTTTATACAACTTAAGGACTTAACAATAAAGTTTACAACGACAACCGTAAAAACCCTCCAGAAGTGTAATTGAGGCACGTGGTAGACCTTAACCTTAACAGCACCCTGGAACTCCTCATCTTTCGCTATCTGGGGGAGGGGGGGATTAAGAAAACATTTTGAAGAGTGTGAGCTACTAAGCCCAGTGAGTTGTTCTTTTTAAGATGAAATTCATTTTGAAAATCATCATTTTGGGAAACCAATCACATGTTGGCACTCACACTGAACTCAAGTGCAATCAATGGCATAATCACGCGGCTATTAATTTGTATTCCAATATCAACACATAGCAAGTATATCCTATCATCAATCAATGCAATCACCTATGGAAACCTTCCTATGACCCCAATTCCCGCCAATGTGCACATCGACCATTTTATTTATCCCGCTAGTCATACTTAGGTACTTGACCACATTTCCCACCGATCGTCACCGACTATAATTTCCCGCCGACCGAAGCCGACCAATTTTCCCACCAAGCACCTTTTGTTAAGCATGCTAACCATATCCCGGGCATAATCACAGTTTCCATAGTCACATACAAACAATATCATGGCTTTACAATATTTACGATGCATTTCTCTTCTAACTTAAGTAAATATTCACAATGGACTCTACTGTACTTTCTGACTAACAAAGCACGTACTATTCACCAAATATACTGAATTTACCTAACTATCATGCTAACAAATGATGCTCTGGAGTGACATACATTCACCACGCCTACTAACCTAGCAAAATTATCATGCTAGTAGGGATGGTATTTTCTCATGCAACATAATACGCACAACATCTACTGAGTTATTAAAAGCAATGTAACACTCACAACATATGTTAACTATTAAAACTATAACACTCACAATATATGTTAACTATTAAACTATAACACTCACAACATATGTTAACTATCAAAACTATAACACCCACAACATATGTTAACTATAAAGCTATAACACTCACAACATATATTAACTATCAAAACCATAACACTCACAACATATGTTAACTATAAAGCTATAACACCTCACAACATATGTTAACTATCAAACTATAACACTCACAACATATATGTTAACTATCAAAACTATAACACTCAAAACATATTGTTAACTATAAAGCTATAACACTCACAACATATTGTTAACTATCAAAACTATAATACTCACAACATATGTTAACTATAAATCTATAACACTCACAACTATGTTAACTATCAAAACTATAACACTCATAAACATATGTTAACTATTCATAAAACTATAACACTCACAACATATGTTAATTATCAAAACTATAACACTCACAACATATGTTAACTATCAAAACTATAACACTCACAACATATGTTAACTATAAAGCTATAACACTCACACTATGTGTTAATGATCAAAGCTATAACACTCACCTTAATTGCTTAGGAGCCTTTCTAATAGTTCTCTTTTCTACCTCGGGCTCCCTTTTTACCCCTAGAATCAAGATCCAATTTACAGCTTAGATTACTCATAGTTCTAAACCTTATTTTAAAATACTTCCTTCTACAAAACTATTCTAAATGTCTCAAGAAGCTTACCATCAAATCTTAGCTCATAACTTTTTATGGTTTAGCCGGAATCATCCAAATATCAAGACTGGCTCAGCTTACCCAATAGCTCGACCTCTCTGTCTTTCTCTTATTCTCCAGCCCAATTCTTTAGAGCTTCTTCTCCGGAAGCCTCACAATGAACACTAGACTCTCTTATCTTTAAGATGGCTTTAGAATTACATCAAACGCTCGAGTAGATTGGGAGATCTCCTCGCCTCAAGTTGATGCATTCTCCTCCACCCTCACTATTCCATGCACTCTACTCTCCCCCTCTTTTTACAAATTTTATGATTTGTGATTTGAAAATGAAATCCCAACGGCTCTATTTATAGGCATCCAAACCTCCTATGGTGTTGACACCACCTACTTGGCTGCATGGCCAAATGTTTAATCTTCCCTTTATCAACGTAAGCTGACTTCACCTTGGTTCAATGTGTTCTTCCCAAACGCATCCAACACAATCTCTTAGGGTTTAAGAATTTCTCTTAATCGGACACCTAAATTTTAATTGACGTTTGCCCTTACGTCTTCAAGCTTTGTTTGTATTCAATTTAGGGTTTTCAATGCATAATCTATAAGATCGTGGCCAAATTCAACACATAAATACCCAGCCGTTCAATGCACAGACGGTTTCCTTCGATCGCGTGGGCGTGACATTCGAATGAGGTGTTCAGGCTGCTCTCGCTCTCTCCCACTTTCTCGCTGCTCTCGCTCTTTCTACTCTCGCTCTCTCTACTCTCGCTCTCTCCACTCTCGCTCTCTCCAACTTTCTCGCTCAAACTCTCGCTTTCTCCACTTTCGCTAAGGATCTCGCTTTCTCCAGCCTTCTCGCTCATTTGGCTCTCGGTAGTGTCGCTCTCTCCATGTTTCTCGCTAAGGATCTCGCTCTCTCCAGCCTTCTCGCTAGCTTGGATCTCGGCAATGTCGCTCTC
The DNA here is from genome assembly GCF_009727055.1 of Benincasa hispida. Taxonomy (NCBI): domain Eukaryota; kingdom Viridiplantae; phylum Streptophyta; class Magnoliopsida; order Cucurbitales; family Cucurbitaceae; genus Benincasa; species Benincasa hispida. The sequence continues at coordinate 44,967,945 of NC_052351.1, forward strand.
TCCCGTTCTCTCGCTCAGCCAGTCTCGCTCTCTCCCATTCTCTCGCTCATTTCTTCTCTTTATTTAACAAAGATTAATACATTGGTTTGTTTCCGCAATATTTATTTTTTCCATCGATTTTCTTTTCCCAACCAAGACTTTCATATTTATTTAAATATAATAAATTACTTGAAAGGAGAAAGAAAAAAACTTACACCCCCATATAAGTTCACACAACAAACAAAGCAAAAAAAGGTAATCCGAACATAACAACTCTTCACTCCCAATTTCATGTCTTAGTTTCTTGGAGCAAACACAACATTCTTCAAAAAGGCAACAAGAGCATCTTTTTGAGGCAAAACTTCCTTTGCAATGCTGTGGTTCACAAACTCTTGACTCCATTTGGTTAGATTTGGAAACTTATGTGGTGATAGCAGCTCAAAGCCTACAGCTTCTTCAGTGGCAGGAATCCAGCACGCTAAAATGAGGCCTACAATGTCCACAAATCCAATTTTGTCCCCTCCAAAAAACTTGTTTTTAAGCTCTTTCTCAAGTGGTTCCAATGCCTCATGTGCTTCTTCTATACTCTTCTCTCTTTCTTCTTCTTTGCTTCTCGCGGCTTTTTGGACCGCCGGCACAATCTAAAATTCAATAACACGATACTCTTTGTTAGACCCTATTTCATAATCATAGACGATAGTTTTCATCATTTCTAAGAAAATACTTGAATTCGTTAGAAATTAATTCAGTTAGATTTATGGTACACAGGTATGAATTTTTATTTTTCTAGATACATGAATTCTGGGTACATTGTTGAAATTTTTTTTTTTTTTTGGGTCAAAGTTGTTCTAGATGAATAATATGCATACATGTGATGATCCCACAGAATATTTTATTCCAAATCTCACAATTTTACAGTTTTGAAGAGAAGAAACTTTTCTTCTCCTACCAAACTCATCAATAACACACGAAGACAATAAGATTGTTCTATTTGAACACTATTCGAATCGCTTTAATTTACATGTACTTAGATTGGGTTATTAATGAGAAAAGGAAACGTTACAAATATAATGATGATGCCACAAATATCAACAGATACAATATAATGCAAAAGAATTTACAAATATAGCAAAATCTAAATTCAACTCTCAAAATCTATAAGAAATAGATTGTATTGCTAATAAAAGTAAGTGACAAAGTCTATCACTTATAGACAAAAATGTTACTACACAGTATTTAATATCCTTAAAAAGTTCTAGAAACAATCATTTCATATAAAATTCTGGAGACACTTTTAAAAGACACACTAACTATATATACAAATTTTGAAAATTATGAAATTTAGAAGAAAAATAAACATAAATTTGAAAAATAAAGCACGTATGGTTTTTGTTTTTTAAAGACTGAAAATTAAAAACATCATTTTTCTTTCTTTTTTTTTTTTTTTAAGAAAAAAACAAATCAACATTAAATGGAGCAAAAATGATTAGCGTCTTTTTAACGAACCTTATCATCAATATACTTAGCCCAGAATCTGGCAAGAGCTCTTTGATGGGGATGTTGCGGCAAGATGGCATAATTTTCTGTCCAGGTTTCTTCGATGTATTCAAGAATTAGAAGAGACTCTGAAATGGGTTTTCCATGGTGAACAAGAACAGGGACCTTCTTGTAAATTGGATTGTATTTCAGCAGCAAATCGCTCTTTTTGTTCAGCAGATCTTCGTCAATGTGTTGGTAATGGACGCCTTTGAGTTTAAGAGCCAATTCCACTCTCAGACTAAACGGACCTGATCGGAAACCAAACACCTGCACTTCTTCTTCTCCCATTTTTATTTTCTTCCAACTTCATGAAAAGGACACCGGATTTTTCTTTTCATTTATAGGACTTGTTAGGGATAAGGTTTCGTGAGGCGGAGGCTACCTGCGTCGTAAGCCGCTACGTTAGCATTGGAATGGTCTCCAACTACTGACTTTTGCTTTCATTTTTTATTCAGCTTTCACAATGCTTTTACTTTACCTTCTCACCATTTTTTTCTTTTTAATTCAATATCTATTCCTTGATTTAACCTATTTTTAATTCTAATAAATTTATTTTTCTCTAACTTTTTTATTACTATTTAAATTATTTTTAAAAATTTACATCATAATTATTTTTAATTAGTTTACTTACAATCTTAGCGAAAATTCGAGAGGAAAAGTGTAAAACACTGATAGAATATAAATAAAATAGCAAAACTTAAAAGCTCCTTTTTGGTACCCATTTGTTTGATTTTTTTATTTCAAAATCATGTTATAAATACTACTTTTATCTGTTTATTATATATTCTTTACCAATGATTTAAAAAATCAAGTAAGATTTTGAAAATTAAAGAAATAGTTTCAAATACTTGTTTTTGTTTTTGAAATTTGGCTAAGAATTCAACTATTGTATTTAAGAAAAATACAAAACATTGTAAAAAATAAGAGAAAATAGACTTAATTTTAAAAAAAATGAAAATTGAACTTCAAATTAAAGAAAAATGTAACAGATGAAATAAAAATTAAATTTGAAACTTAAAGAAAAAAAAGTATATTTTTAAAAAAACAAAAATAAAAATAAATAAAACCACTAATAAGTACATAAATAAAATTTAGTAAAGTATGCAATGTGAGAAGAAATATTAATATATTCTAAAGGGACGTCCTTTGGAGTTAAGAGTTTGGTTATTATAGTTTGTGTTAGGGCTCTAGATTATTTTAATTTGGATTGTAATGATATATGTTTGAGGGATAAATTATTTTAATTTGAAAAATGAAATAATAAATATCATATTAAATAGGAGTTTTGAAATATTATTGATTATAGGTAATTGAAAATATAAAATAGTATTTCGTGTAAAAAGAAACGATTATTATAGTATTAATACTGTCCTTACTCCAATAAATGTTACTAAATAATAAATGAACCAGCTAACTAATAAGTAGGAATTCATTAATAGTCCCCTCCCTTTAGTTTTTAAGGCCGCTCATCCTTCGAAAAAAAGGCTTTTAAGGCGGCTCAACCTTCGAAAAAAAGGCTTTTAAGGCGGCTCTTTCTCCCCCACAGATCGGTGAGATTATTTTATTTTATTTTATTACTATTATCATTATCATTATGTTATTTTATTGAGAAAACATGTGGGTGGGATCTTAAAAAAGCCTTATTTTATTTTATTAAGCAGCTCTTTCTCCCCAACCTATCCCTATTATATTAAAAAAATATGCACAAGCTATGTAATTAAGTTTTATGAAGCTGTTCTGGCTTCTCTTAATTAAATTAGGATCATTATAGGTGACGTGGGTGGAGGCATATGTTTTGCGCAGGCGGTCGTTGTGGACTATTCGGAGTGAGGTTGGGAGGTTTTGGTGCTTGAAAACTATCTTGCAAAGTAAAGATAGATTCAAGCATCTGTTCGTTTGATGATTGACGATGGACGGTCTTGTTTTGTTTGATGGGATCATTGGCTGCAGGGGGGTGCGATTTTGGATTCATACGAGTCTACGGTAGTTCATAATGCAAGGAGTAGTTTGGAAGCGTGGTTGTCGGAGTTCATGGATGGTGAAGGAGTTAGAGGTTACCTATAGTGTTTTGGGAGCTGCTTGAGATCGGAGTCTTATCCAGGCAGTAAGGCCTAGGGTGAGGGGAGAGGATTATTGGATTTAGGTGTCGGATGCTAGTGGTCGGTTTTCTATCGCTAGTGCTTAGGAGAGTATACGTCCTCGGCGTCCTAGGGTGTCTTGGGCTAGTATTTTGTGGGCGGGGGGTGGTATCCCGCGACACTCCTTCTGTGCGTGGTTAGCAGTGAGGGACAAGTTGGGTACGCAGGATTGGTTGAGGAGTTGGGGTGTGTTGTCAGAGGGGGGTGTCTTCTGTGTGGGGGAGGTATGGAGTCAAGGGATCATTTATTTTTTGAGTGTGGGTTTGGGAGAGAGGTGTGGTCTAGTGTGTTACGTCAGCTGGGTTCGACGCATCGGGCGACTGGTTGGGATGTATAGTTGAGTTGGTTGTGCCAAATGAGGTCAGGTAAGGGGGTGCGTATTAAGTTGTTCCATATTTTCTGATGTGCGTCCATATACTACATCTGGCAAGAGCATAATCGGCGGCTGCATGGAGGTCAACCGAGGTCTGTTTCTGCTCTAGTTCACCTTATGGTCTCTGTAGTTCGTGCTCGTGCTACTTCCTAGCGAGTTGACCTTCTTGGTCTGATCTAGTGTGTGTACGGATGTTTTTTTTCTTTTGAACTTCACGTTGTTCTCTATTTTGCTGTAGCCCCTTGTTTATGGGGTTTTGGGTTCTTTTCTCTGCCTTTCTTCCTACTGATTTGCAGGTTTGCGTTTTTGTGTTGGTTTTGTTCTAGTCTTATCCAGTTGGCTTTTTTTTGGTTTTCTTGCCCTGTCTTTGCATGTGCTTTGTTGCTTTGATGCCTTGATCCCGGACTGTGGGAGCCCCTTTGTTGTTGTATAATAATATCACCTATTCTAAAAAAGAAAACATGTGGGTGGGGAATTTTCCATGTCTTATTGTTTTACCAAGTCAAAATACCTTAGCCTTTTATTTTATAATTATATTTTTCATTCATCAACAATAGTGACAAATGAATAGAAGGAAAAAAAAAAAAGAGATGATAGATAGTTGAGGCATCATTTTAAATATGATGATTTAAAGATCCATTATATGCTCTACATAAATTGCGAGTAAATTACTTTAATAATTGTCTCAACATGTTTTCAATGACTAATTCAATAGAACAACCATCGCAATTTACACGGATCTTGCAAAATTCTTGATATACCTAATGTAAGACAAACAATCAATAGAAGGGAAAATAAAAAAGAAAAATTGTCACATCTCGTCCCAAGTAACCTTACCAAACTTAGGACATGACATGATGACAATAGATTTCAATTAAACTAGAAAATCCATTGTCGAACTTTAAAAAATATTTGTCAAACTAAGTGGCTAGCAATACCTTTTATTGTAAAATGGTTAAAAAAATTAATGAAGATAAATGAATAATTATGTCCAATTATTGAACAGTAGCTAATACTAGAAGAATTTCGAGCTTTAATCTCAGTTTTAAGCCGACATTAAAGGGCTTTAATTTCGATTGACAACCGACATTAAAGATAGTGTTATTAAAGCCCTTTAATGTCGATTGTCTTTAATGTCAATTTTAAACCGACATTAAAGGGCTTTAATAACACTGTCTTTAATGTCGGTTGCAACCGACATTAAAGCCCTTTAATGAAATTTGCAACCGATATTAAAGCCCTTTAATGTTGGTTACGACCGATATTAAAGCCCAAAATCTGTCCGTTTTATTAATTATTGTCCGTTTTTTTAAATTCCATTGCCTAATCCATTTTTTTGGTAAAAAAATATAACATGATACATCATCATCGAACGTTATGGCTATAACATATTATTTATGTATGGATTGCAAATCTATTACATTTAATCCAAAAATTCTGCTATAAAATTATAATTTAAAAGGTCGTACAATAATTCAGCCCTTGAAAACACAAATTACAAATAATACAAACATTATGAGTTTACTGTCCCTCTCCACTTGGTAAGTATGGATCCCTTCATAATTCTTCTTGAACAGACCCCCCCAGCTTCAGCAGTGTCTGGTTATAGGTATCTTTATCAAACTACTGTTGTTCAAAGGATCACAAACAAAAAAGGTTTAAGACAAAGGATTGAAAGTGAAAATGTGAACAGAATTCATATTCAACTAACCGTGTTTATTGGGAATGTGTATAAATGGTACATTCAAGGCAAAATTCTTTACTAGAGTTCCCCAAGAAAAAGCATAAAGAGGTTGCGATACTAAATCTTTACTCCTTTATTGCACCTGCAAACAAGAAAACTCAATAGTTGAATAAATGAGAGAATCTTCTTTTTAAAACCGTGAGTCATCAACTAAAACTTATTAAAACTTTGAGTCAAACATTCTTTTAGTGTATTTAATTAGCATAATGCACATATTCTCAAGCCAATCAATCGTTTAGTTCCTGCATCTATCGCTTAGCTCTAGCGGCCCATCATGTCACTCAATCGTTTAGTAAACGGTCTTGCGCATAGGCTATCGTTTAGCTTCCGTGCCCATCGTTACCTCCATCATTTAGCGTTGACGTTTTATCGTCTAATTCATTCGCCTATCGCTTAGCATTCCGCCTATCGTGTAGTGCGTCTGCTCATCGTCTAGCACAGCACGGCTATCGTCTAGCGCTCATGCCCATCTCGTAGCGCCATCAGGTAGTCTATCGCTTAGCACCCACGCATCTGCTATACGATCGTCCAATGCCCGCCTACACAATCGTCCAGCGCCCACACATCTACTATACGATCGTCCAGCGCTTACGCATCTACTATACGATCGTCCAGCACCCATACATTTGCTATACGATCGTCTAGTGCCCACCTACACAATTTTCCAACACCCGCGCATATCTATACAATTGTCTAGCGCATCGCTTAGCTTCGTGCATCTGCTATACGATCGTCTACATCATCGTTTAGCTTCCTGCATTGCTACACGATCGTCCAGCACTCGCCTACACGATCGCCTACCTCATCGTGTAGTGCTACTCATTTGCTACACGATCATCTACCCAACACCTTGCACTCAACATTTTGTTTTCACTGCTTTTGCTCACGCATACCTAACGCAAAAGCAACTCTTGGCAATGCCTCTTGCCAATACTTCAACAAATGTATCATATATAACAAAACCATTAATCAAATCGAATTTCAAAGGCTATAGACACATAAAAAGTAGGCTCAAATCTAAGAGTAGAGAGACATATTGAAGTGAAGCCACAACTAGCTTTCAATGAGACATTTACACAAACAATTGAGAGGCGTAACATAAGAACAAAAATTGTTGTGAGTTTAAGAGAGGAAAGAGAAGAAGAGCATAATTATCTGGACGAACGACGAACGGCGAACTTTAGATCTTTAGAACTGGACTTCAAATCGAACGATGAACGGCAAAACATGGATCAGTGCGTCTGCTCATCGTCTAGCGCAACACGACAATCGTCTAACGCTCATGCCCATCGGGTAGCGCCACCGTATAGTCTATCGCTTAGTGCCCCACATCTGCTATGCAATCGTCCAGCACTCGCCTACACGATCGTCCAGTGCCCGCGCATATCTAAACGATTGTCTAGCGCATCGCTTAGCTCCGTACATCTGCTATACGATCGTCTACCTCATTGTTTAGCTCCCCACATTGCTACACGATTGTCCAGCGCCCGCTTACACGATCGCCTACCTCATCATTTAGCTCCCCGTATTGCTACACGATCGTCCAGCGACCGCCTACACGATTGCCTACCTCATCATGTAGCGCTACACATTTGCTACACTATTATCTACCCAGTGCTTTATGCTCAACATTTCACTTTCACTGCTCTTGTTCATGCATACCCAACGCAGGAGCAACTCTTGGCAATGCCTCTTACCAATACTTCAACAAATGTATCATATACAACAAAACCATTAATCAAATCGAATTTCAAAGTCCATAAACACATAAAAAGTAGGCCCAAATCTAAGAGCAGAGAGACATATTGAAGTGAAACTGCAGCTGGCTTTCATTGAGACATTTACACAAACAGTTGAGAGGCATAACATAAGAACAAAAATTGTTGTGAGTTTAAGAGAGGAAAGAGAAGAAGAGCATACTAATCTAGAGGAACGACGAATGAAGAACTTCAGATCAAACGACGAATGACAACACACGGATCAGCGCGTCTGCTCATCGTCTAGCGCTCATGCCCATCGTGTAGTGCCATCGTATAGTCTATCGCTTAGTGTCTGCGCATCTACTATACGATCGTCCAGAGCCCGCCTACACGATCATCCAGCTTCTGCGCATCTTCTATACAATTGTCCAGCACTCGCCTACACGATCGTCTAGCGCCCGCGCATATCTACACAATCGTCTAGCGCATCGCTTAGCTCCAATGCCCACCTATACGATCGTCCAACGCCCACGCATCTACTATACGATCGTCCATCGTTTAGCTTCCTACATTACTACACGATCGTCCAGTACCCGCCTACACGATCGCCTACCTCATCGTGTAGTGCTATCTATTTGCTACACGGATCATCTACCCAACACCTTGCACTCAACATTTGCTTTCACTGCTTCTTGCTCGCGCATACCCAACGCAGAAGCAACTCTTGGCAATACCTCTTGCCAATACTTCAACAAATGTATCATATATACACAAACCATTAATCAAATCGAATTTCAAAGGCTTATAGACACATAAAAGTAGGCCCAAATCTAGGAGTAGAGAGACATATTGAAGTGAAGCCACAGCTAACTTTCAATGAGACATTTACACAAACATTTGAGAGGCGTAACATAAGAAACAAAAATTGTTGTGAGTTTAAGAGAGGAAAGAGAAGAAGAGCATATTAATCTGGACGAACAACGAAACGGCGAACTTCAGATCTTAGAATACTTTCAAATCAAACGACGAACGCAGAACACGGATCAGTGTGTCTGCTCATCGTCTAGCGCAACACGGCTATCATCTAGCACTCATGCCCATCGGGTAGCGCCATCTATAGTCTATCGCTTAATGCCCGCGCATCTGCCTATACGATCGTTCAGCACCCGCCTACACGATCGTCAGTGCCCGCGCATATCTACACGATCATCTAGCACATCGCTTAGCTCCGTACATCTGCTATACGATCTCTACCTCATCGTTTAGCTCCCCGCATTCTACACGATTGTCCAGTGCCCGCTACACGATCGCCTACCTCATCGTTTAGCTCCCCTCATTGCTACACGATCGTCCAGCACCTGCTTACCACGATCGCCTACCATCACGTTTAGCTCCCCGATTGCTACACGATCGCTCTAGCGCCCCTACAGATTGCCTACCTCTATGTAGCGCTACACATTTGCTACACTATTGTCTACCTAGTACCTTTGCGCCAACATTTCACTTTCACTGCTCTTGTTCACGCATACCCAACGCAGGAGCAAGATCTGGGCAATGCCTCTTACCAATACTTCAACAAATATATCATATACAACAAAACCATTAATCAAATCGAATTTCAAAGGTCCATATAGACACATAAAAAAGTAGGCCCAAATCTAGGAAGCAGAGAGACATATTGAAGTGAAACCGTAGCTAGCTTTCATTGAGACATTTACACAAACAGTTGAGAGGCGTAAATAAGAACAAAAATTGTTGTGAGTTTAAGAGAGGAAAGAGAAAGAGCATACTATCTAGACGAACGACGAATGGGAGAACTTCATATCGAACGAGACGAGACGGCACAACACATGGATCAGTGCGTCTGCTCATCATCTAGCGCTCATGCCATCGCGTAAGTGCCATCTATAGTTCTATCGCTTAGTGCCCGCGCATCTGCCTATACGATCATCCAGCACCTGCCTACATGCATCAAACGATCGTCCAATGCCCGCCTACACGATCGTCCAGCGCGCCGCGCATATCTACACGATCGTCATAGCGCATCGCTTAGCTCCACGCATCTGCTATACGATCGTTGCTACTTCATCATATTAGCTCCCCGATTGTTATACGATCGTCCACCGCGCTACATACACGATCGCTACCTCATCGTTTGCTCCCCGCATTTGCTACCATGATCGTCTACCTCATCGTCTGTAGTACTACTTACTTGCATACATGATCGTCTCACCAGCACCTTCGCGCTCAACATTTCGTTTTCACTGCTCTTGCTCACGCATACCAACGGCAGGAGCAACTCTTGGCAACGCTCTTACCAATACTTCAACAACATGTATCATATACAAGAACCATTAATCAAAATCGAATTTCAAAGGTCATAGACACAATAAAGGCCCAAATCTAGGAGCAGAGGACATATTGAAGTGAAACCGCAGCGTGGCTTTTATTGAGACATTTACACAAAATAGTTGAGAGGCGTAACATAAGTACAAAAATTGTTGTGAGTTTAAGAGAGAAGAGAAGAAAAAAGCATACTGATTTGGACGACGATGAAACGACGACACACAGATTCAGGTGACTTTCAAATCTGGACTTTAGATCGGGGCAACTGGGTCTGGGTGATGCGGGGTTGCACGACGAACAGACCTACACGGAAGCCAGATCTACACCATGACAGACCTGCACGGATTGCACGGCGGCGTGGGTTACGCTACCCATTGGCAAGGGTTTGGAAGAAGAGAAGTGAGAAAAGAAGAGGGTCTGAAGAGGGAAGTGTGAGAATGAGAGGAAAAAGAAAATGGGGGGAGAGTGAAGAGGGAAAAATTGAACGGGTCTTTAATATCGGTTTAGAAGAGAGAAAAGAAAGTCACTAAAGCCAAAATTGAGTGTTTTTTGTAGGAAAAAATAAAGCTTTTTTGGATTTTTTGAAGTTTATGATAGTTTTTTTTTCGTGTCACGAATTTATAGCTATAAATAACAGTTATTAAATGTAGGAAAATGAAAAATATGTGATTCTGGCAAGAAAAGACAAATTTTTGGATCTTTTTTACTATTATGACAGTTTTCATGTCACCAGTTTAGGACTAGAATTACTAGTCACGAAAGAGTGATGGTTCTTTAGAGTCATTAAATTGTAAAAAAAAAAAAAAAGAAGCAATTTTGACGGAAAAGAATGAGAAATTTGGATTTTTAGAATTTTGTCTATTTTTTTAGTACCATCAATATATGACTTGAATTAATTATCATTAAAAATTAATAGACGAAAAAACTAGTTACGATGTTAGGTTAATTAACTTCAAAGCTGAGTAAATTTAAATTTTAATACTAAACTTGTGCAATTTAATTTATGAACCAAAGTAGACTCAAGCTTACACCTCGTCTGTGATCAGACTTGCAATGAGATGATGAGAAATTTTTTGTCATGAGTATCTATTTTCAAATTTTAATTGACACAATTTATTTATAACAAATATTTTTTTATGCTCATCAAATAATTTGCATTAAACAAAATTAGTTGAAATTCTATAAATCCTATATAATTTTAAATAAATATATTTCAATAAATTATAAATTAATTATCAATACGGAAATAATTGAAATAATAAATAATAATTTAGATTTGTTATAGCTCTTAAAATAATTTCCAGTAATTGTAATTTTAGGAGGGAAATAAAGTAGACTTGTTTTTATCTACTTTTCATACTACAAGAAAATATGTCTATTGTAGCAATTATTTTTGCAGCATGATACCGCGAGGGTTTATAAGAATTGCAGTGGATTCTAACGACACAAACAAAACTGTTGCTATTTATACGTATCGAAGCAGTTTGTTTACAAATTTTTTAAAATTGTTGTGATAAATATTCAAATGTAGCGGTTTGCTAACGACGTATATACAAATTGTTACAAATATGTTTATTGCAAGGGTTATATTGCGACATTGTTAATAATTGTTGCGATTGATAGCAATAATTACATTATATATTGAAACATTTCAAACATTGTAATAATTGATAAATTCTTGTTTTTAGTGTGAAATTGAGGAGCACAACGGAGCACAATAAATATGGAGAAAATATAATACAATAATATATAAATATAATAAAAATAAATAAATAAATATAATAAAATAACTAAAATTATGAACATTTAATAATATCTAGTGAAAATTTGAAGTGGATTTTTCATTGGTGTGTGTGATTTTAAGATCCAACAAATGTCAACCAAAGTGACAAGTAGGATGTATTGAGAATGACTAGTCAATTAGTCATTTCTTGGAATGACTTGTAATAAAATAGTCAAAGATTTCTAAATGTATTTTCATATTTAAATTTGAAAAGGTTTTTGTATTTAATTAAGATCTGAAACATTTTTCCATTTAATTTATATATGAAACGTTTTTGTATTTAATCCAGATCTAAAATATTTTTTATTTAATTAAAATCTGAAACATTTTTTACATTTAATTTAGAAATACGTTTTTTATTGGATTCTTATATAAGGGAAAAATGGTTGTCTTAATCCATATAGAGTGAAATTTGAGTTTGAGATGATAGTTCTCTATATTAAAATGATTTATTCTTAACAAAATTTTCACTTGATTCTAATCATTCTTTGATGAGTGCACATCTAAGAAGGGTGTTGTGTTAACCTTGGGGAGCAACCGGCTTCTGGCGATTTAGCACCGAGGTCGCGTCGTTTTTGCTTTCAAGGCAGTGGATCTTCCATAATACAACAATGATTGAGATCTGGAATTGACGACGTCTAACAATTTGAAAGTAAAATAAAATAAAGAATACCGATCGGTTGCACCTCCATCTTTGATCTTCCTCTCCATATTGAATCAAGAACATCGGAATCGTCGACGGATCTCGCACCATTCTCATCTTTACAATCGTTCCAAACCAGATTTGGTCGTCAGACAATCACTTAATCGAATTTGAAAAGGTACATCTCATGATCGAGTTCGAATTAGAAACCACATTTACGATCATTTCAGTCAATCGATCAATTTAGAACTTAAAGAATCTCGATTGAAATTCGTGGTGGATGTCGGTGGAGGCAATGATGCATGCCGTTCTTATTGGAGGAGAAAGCCATCTCTTTGGATGTCGATGAGGAACTTTAAATTTGATATTTTGGATTAGTTTGGATTCAATGAATGAAGGGGTACGAAATTAAAAGGGTAATGGATTTTTAGCTTGCTTTGTTCTTTATGAATGGGTTGTGTTGTGTAGAAATTTTGAACGATATCATACTTTGATTCTTGTTTTGAAATTGATAAGGGATGACAAAATCATAATTTTGGTAAACTAAATTAAGGAAATAGGCGCACTTATTATTATTATTTTTAATAATAATAATTTGTTAATAAAATCATTCGGCAAGAGACATGATTTGAGGAACTTGGAGAGACAACTAGACATATATAGTTTCTTTTTTGTGATGAATAAATTAGTGATTAATTTATGTTGATTCTGTTCTTGTGACATAATTTTTGGAATATGTGGGTCTTGTAGCATGATATTGAATCTTGTGATTAACTATCACTATCAATTTGAATGATGATGCTAGTGATCGTTCTCTTGATTTGATTAAGTTTCACATATGTTGAAGATATTTTGATGTACTTACGCAATCTTCACATACAATTACAGTAACCAAAGAGTTTATTTATTTATTTATTTTATGTGACCAATTATCTACCAGCCTCCTGAGAAGTCCAAATCATAATGCTCAAATGAGCTTCTGAATACGAGGAAAGAATTATGATAATCTTTCTAATAATTAATTCTCCATTGATTTGAGAAAAGACTAACGGTACATTAGTTGAAAAATATATTAGGGACTATTTTCTCAAAAGGAAAAAAATATAAAGTAGAGAAATATGCTCATGATGAGAGCTATTGTGTAAGAAAAATTGTGGGGTTTGCTATGTGTAATGTCCAAACAAGGAAAATAACACTAAATATTATAGCCATTGAAATTTGGCAAGAAATTATGCATCATTCCATTGTTTGAGGTGTTGAATGTTGATTTGTTAGACTGCAATCTCTTTTTGATCTGTTTGATTGAGTTTCCTCTTGAGTGATGAGGTTAATATGGCATATGCTGACATAATTAGCTCACGTGGTGGTGGTTCGTCAGATAGTTCCACAAATTTAATCTTTACATATGGTATGAAATTTAGCAATTTTATTTTATTGCTATTTTCTAGCATGATATTCAATATGATCTTATTAGTACATACTTGAAATTTCATGAGTAGTAAACTATATCATCTTAAATGAGATGCTATTGTGATCTATTTGAGCATGTCTATTAGCATGTTAGCATAAATGAAAATAATATTCCATGTATGTTATATTTGACAAAGTTTATGCATGATTAAGTTATCATGTTTGGCCATTAATTTTTATGAAGTTGAAATGTATTATTATACTTTTAAATTGAGTGTGGTTCTATAACATTATTTTGACTATCATCTAGCTTGTTTCTAGTATGAAAATATGTAAATTCCATCATTTTTGTGGAAGTTTGTAAAATTGATGGTATTTGAGATATTGTCTAAGCTATAAAATATATGAACATTTTATAAGGACTTTTCATGGGTATATATGTTAGAATAACTATTTCCATTGATATGGAGTCTTTTGGGGTCAAATCTAAAAGCAAGACCATGAGGGCTTATGTCTAAAGTAGATACAATATCATATTATTGTGAAGATATTTTGAGAGTAGTTATCTCTAATAAGTAGTATCAGAGTCATCCCCAAGCTTAGCCATGTTGATATAAATGCTCGATGTCGAACAAAGAGGTAGTGAAACCTCAAAAGGTGGGGAGGACTGTTATGGATGCGACCAAAGTCCCACATTAATTAGATAAGGAGATGATCATAGGTACATAGGTGTACATATATACAATTTCGTTTGATTGGAAGTAGGAAATAAAAATTCATTTTCATGGATTTAATAGAATTTCTTAAAGGAAATAAAACCTTAATTGCATTTGTATAATACATCAAATGGATGTAAATAAGTCATTTCTCAATGATGACCTGAAAGAAAATATATCTGACTCAAATCCCCATACCTGGAGTAGTATGTTATAAAGCTATTGTTGTTGCTTATTGCTTTCTAGCCTACTACGATCTTTCTCTTCTCTATTCTTACAATCAAACTGTTTGCGAAAACCTTTTCTCCAAACCTGTTTTCTAAAACCATTTTCTCTAAAACAGGGGTGGAGGTTGCGAGAGGCACCCGATGTGCCATTGGCTATTCATATTTGAATTGGCTGACTTGTTCGTGAGTGGGAACAAGTACAACACAATCGCTAAGCGAAGCTTCGGAAAGTGCGATTGTGACAATTGGTATCAAAGATCTTTAACTGTACACTAGTAAATATCAATTGATACATGTGTCTACTCAAAGTTGTTCAAGCTAATTGCCTGATTATATGTTAACATCCATTGATACACATGTTTACTCATTTTTTTTTTTTTTTGAGTTGTATGTGTTAATATCCATTAATACACGTGTTTACTCAAAATTGTTTGAGTTGTTATATTTCTGTGATTATATGTTTGTATGTTGATAATATACTTATCTTTGGAACAAACATTGATGCAATCAATAATACCAAGTTGTTATCATTGTCATTTTTTGAAATGATAGATTTAGGAGAAGCTGACATAATACATGGTATTAAGATTAGAAAAATTGAGAATGAATTTTATTTGGGTTAATCATACTACATTGAATAACTATTAAAGAGATTTGATAGTCATGATGATGCTCCTATAAGAACACCTTGTGATGCTAGTACGAGCCTTAAGAAAAATAAAGGAGATGATATTTCTCAATCTGAATATGCAAAGATTATAGGAAGAGCTATTATGAACTATTCTAGACCTATTATTGCATATGTTTTGAGAGGATTAAGTAGATATTCACATAATCATGATAAAGATCATTTGATTGCTTTTCGTCGTTTATTAAGGTATCTTAATGGTACAATAGATTATTGTTTGCATTTTAATAATTTTTGCCATATTAGAAGGGCAATGTATGCAAACTGGGTAACTTAGAATGACGAAGTAAGCTTTAATGGATGTGTTCTTATTAGGTAGAGGAGCTATTTCATGGAAGTCTACAAAATAGACTTATATAGCAAGGTCCACCATGGAGTCTGAATTTATTGCTCTAGAATGAGCAGAACAAGAGGCTGAGTGACTTAGAAGTCTACTAAGAGATGCACCATTATGGAGGCCATCAGTATGAGTGGCTTAGAAGTTTAATGGGAGATGCACCATTGTGGGGGGCATCAGTATGAGTGACTTAAAAGTCTACTGAGAGATGTACTATTGTAGGTGGCCAATAGTACTAGTCTCTTTGCAATGTGATTCCCAAGGTGCCATAGAAATTGTGTAGGATGGCAAGAGGAGGAATATATGCCTCGGGCATGGAGCCGTGAAACAATTACTGAAAGGAGGATTATTTCATTGTGAGGTTTGAGAGGAATTTTGCAAATCCTTTCACTAAAGGTCTTACAAGGAGATTAATTCTAGAATTTTCAATATAAGTATGGGGTTCAAACTATTATGATGATCCATAGCCTTTTATCTGTGTGGTTTATTGTGATAAACTTGATGGTCCATAACCTTTTATCTGGATGGTCTATTGCGATAGACTTGATGGTCCATAGCCCTTTATCTGGGAGGTCTATTGTGATAGACTTGATACTATAGCCCTTTATCTAGGTGGTCTATTGCAATAGACTTGATGGTTCGTAGCCCTTCATTTGGGTAGTCCTAGTACAAACTTGATGGACAGAACTAAACCTTTAAAAATTCCATAGCCCTTCCTTTTAGTGGTCCTGGTATGGATTTGATAGATAATAGTAAAATCTTCATAGCTCAGCTTTTGAGTGATTTGTCTTTGACAGACTTGATGAAGTTGGTCCTGGTATGGACTAGATGTGAAGTATTCATAGCTCAGTTTTGAGTGGTCTATTGTGATAGACTTGATAAAACAATTAACGTGATTGTGAATGTGTGTCCGCCTTCTATGGAAAACTTTAAAGGTCTTTTCCTAGACTTTCACGTTGACCCGAGGTTATATGTGCATGGCCTTAAATAACACGCTTTTATTGTGGAATCGATGGAAATATAAGGAGTAAAACGTGTTGTAGGGATCTCAACCATAGTTATTGAAAGTTCAAGAGGTAACTCACTCTTTTTAATCAAGTTGTTGCCCTACTTCACTATGCATAAATTCAAATAGAAAGATATTGATGTTTAAGTTTATTCTCCTATATTTACTCAGATAAATTATTTATTTATTTTTAATTGCCAGCCATTTGTGGGGGATTGTTGAGAATGACTAGTCAATTAGTCATTTCTTGGAATGACTTGTAATAAATAGCCAAAGATTTCTAAATGTATTTTCATATTTAAATTTGAAAACGGTTTCTGCGTTTAATTAAGATTTGAAACTTTTTCCTATTTAATTTAGATATGAAACGTTTTTGTATTTAATTCAAATCTGAAACGTTTTTTTTTATTTAATTAAGATCTGAAATAATTTTTACATTTAATTTAGAAAGACGTTTTTATTGGATTTTTATATTAAGGAAAAATTATTATCTTAGTCCATATAGAGTGAAATTTGAGTTTGACATGATATTTCTCTCTATTAAAATAATTTATTATGAGCAAAATTTTCACTTGATTCTAATCCTTCTTCAACGAGTGCACGTCTGAGAAGGGTGTTGTATTAACCTTGGGGAGCAACCAACTTCTAGCGATTTAGCACTGAGGTCATGTCGTTTTTGCCTTCAAGGTAGTGGATCTTCCACGACACAATAATGATTGAGATCTCGAACTGATGATGTCTAATAGAATGCGGTCTTACATGGACACCGAGCACGAATAACTACAAGGCACATGGACAACATGAAGATTGACACATGACTTTTAGGACGCTAAGCAATGAGTATCTATTTATTTTTATAATATTTATAATACTCCTCCTTAGATGCCAATATATATATGAAATATGTCTTGTTAAAACCTTACTAGAAAAAACTCAATGGGAAAAAACCCTAGTGAAGGAAAAAGAGTACATATTTATATAATATATACTCCTAAAAGGATACAATATATTTACTCTCCATCATGAAAACATCAGTTAAGATCTCTGAGTCACCGCGTTCCAATGTTGTGCACCAATTTTTCAAAAGTTGCAATAGATAATGCCTTTGTAAATAAGTCTACTAAGTTATCCTTCAAACAAATTTGTTGTACAGTGATGTTGTCATTTTCTTTAAGATCATGTGTGTAGAAAAGCTTCGGTGAAATATGCTTTGTTCTATTTTTTTTAATATATTCTTCTTTGATTTGGATTATGCAAGTTGTGTGTCTTTGTATTATATTGTTGGAAGATTTTTATTAGAAGACAAGCCACTTTTGAAAAATTGATCAAATTGGTGCACAACATTGGAATATTGTTGTCTTTGTATAAATTGTATTCGGTTCAAATAAATGAAAATTTTATGGATTTAGTTGATTTATGGGTTCACCTAAAATAATCCAAATCAACTCAAACTTATTATTAATTTTAAAATATATATTTTTTAATTATAATATAATTATATATACATATATTCATTTTAGTTTTTTTCCTTTTTATAATTCATCCTCCAACAACTTTTAAAAATAGTTTTAATACTTTAGAAATTTTTTTTTCATAATACTAAATTAAAATTGAGTTTTTAATCTTTGTTCAATATAGGAAAATAATTAAATAAAATTTTTACGTATTAACATTTTACTTATTTTAAAATAAAAATTTCAATAAATGATCCGAATAATCCAATCCAATCTAGCAGGTTGGTTTCATTTTTTAACAAGGGTATTTGAGTCGTTGAATAAATTTACAACCCGAACGATTCAATTGAGTCTAAAATGTCCCTTAATCCAATCTAACTCAATCCACCTCACGGACACCCCAACTGAATTCAACAAAGACAAAAAGTTTACTCTACTTTTGCAAATTGTATCATAACTACCACATTTTTTCTAATATATTTTTTATAAAAATCTTCCTGGTTCTACACTAAATCCTACATGTACATAACCAATTAAGCAATTGTTATTGATGTTTGCTCAATATTTTTATGATGATATTAAGTAGAGGTACTACATGAATATTAAATGTGTTTTTCATGACTTTTAAACTTAATAGATTATTAAAAATATTCCTTTAATGTTAATGAAATTTGAGAGGGTGGATGTTACTCGTTATTAAAAAGAAATAATGAGAATGGTTAGAGAAATTCTAAAAATTGATTAAAACTACTTTTATTTTGAGAGAGTAAAAAAAATTTTGAATTTATTATGAATCTAATAGATACAAAAATTGAAATGTCACGAATATATTAGATATAAACTTAAAAGTTTTTAGACTATATTTATAATTTAATCTTAAGTTTTTAAATTAATTAAAGAATAGAGACTTTTATGGAACAACTTTCCAAATAACAGTGTAAATGAAAGCAAATAACTAAATATTATTGATTGAAATGGGAATAAACAAAAAGAAAAATAAATATGAATACCAACATAACTAATTAGTAAATAAGTACCTATCACGCCATAAAAACTCATAAATTCTAAGATTAAATTTCATTTATTGTGATGAATTAAATAATCAAATAAGTTAATAATGTCAAATTTGGTTAACAGTATAGCTCAATCGATATCAATTTGTATAGTCAACTTCGAGGAATGAGATTCAATCTTTTATCTCTATACTCTGTCAAAATTAAGGCTCACACAATTCATCTTCTTTCCGTTATGCTCTCTCTGGATTTTGAAAAGAAGATCAAGCATGCATGTCCTGGCTCGGCTGTCAACTGTCGAGATTAATCATTTTTGTCAGTTTCAGAAGTACAATGAAGATGGAAGGTAGAGAATTGAGAGAGCTCTGACACGATTTGGTGAATAGTGGCAACTGTTTCCTCTACATCTTGAGATTCGATGTTGTTTACGTTCGAAAATCAAGGGAATAGATCAAACAGGAAGTGGAAGAAACAGGGGATGATCAAAACGACGTCATTATGGAGCCAATGGCTCAAGAGAAGGTTCTTTCCCACTCTGCAATTGGTGGGTTTCTGGTTCATTGCGGTTGGAACTCGAGGCTGGAGAGTGTGATGGTTGGAATTTCATTGATATGGAAAAAATCTAGTACTATCATAGTATTAACTTCTTTCATTCATGATTTAACTCATATCATTAAATGATTTATTGATTTATTATTTATTTATTTTATGGATCTCACATAATTTCTAAACAATACTATTATAGCAATACATGAAGGTAGTATGAAAAATTATTCGATGCTCAGAGACCAACCCATAAAAGCCACTTGGATTGATAGAGTTTGGAAAATTGGGATTAAAAGGAGTGAAAAATGGGACAAATTAACGGTGGAGATAATGGTAGAGAATTGATGGATGGCTCAAAGAGAATGGAGATCGAGAGATCAATGGACAAGCTCTCAAAATTGGCTAATAATCAAAGTGGTATCAAAGGTGCGTCCTCTTTTCATAACTTGGAAGTTTTCATCGACGACATCAAAAAAACTAAAACCCTATCATTAAACACCTAAATCGTAAATAAATAAATAAATTAATTAATAAATATAAATTTTTTCTCTTTGTTTCAAGAATATCATTTTACTTTTAAAAATTGTAACATTATTACCTTTTCATAAATATTTCAAAACTATTCTTATGACATAAATCTTAAACAAATTTGAATGAATTGACATTGAGAACAACATTGTGCGATGATCTAATTAGAACAATACAGTATCCAGATTATTTCTTAGGTCAATGTCACGCTATTTGAAATCTTATTGTCCATGCAAAATTGTTTTAAAGGATTCCTACTCCAATGTACGTTTTGAAACGTTTATGAAACTCAAGAGTAATATTATCACTTATGAAAGTAGGGGTATTTTGAAAACAAAAGATAAAGTTATAGGAATATTTTTTATAATGTAACTCTCAATTCAAGGATTATTAGGAGTAGCTACATTCTTATGACCACATCGAATAACTTTTAGTTTTAGTATGAGTTGTTAAGTCTTGTAGACTTTTTTAAAAAAATAAAAATAAAATAAAAGAGGTTGTCAAGTTCGTGTAGAAATTCAATATATACTTGCATCTGTTTTTATATTATATTGAATGCATTAAAATATTTCTCTTTTTTTTTCTCTTCCATTATTTATAAATGTTAAAAATATTGTTATGAAAATTTTAAATTAGTATAGTTGTATATATCTAATCTGTATATGTTTCAATATGAAATTATATATCTAATTGAATTTTAAGTTTTGTCTCTAATAATTTTTTCTTAAATATTCTTTTAACTTCTTTAAAAAAGACCATTTTTTTTCGAATAGGAAAAGATAACACTTTAGACACATAATTAAATGTCTAGAGGCTACTCTCTCTCTCTCTATATATATAATCGTCAACATCTCCTTATAAATTTAGGGACTTTTGTGAAAATTTTAATTTTTAAGATCACATGAATTAAATTTAGTCATAACTTTAAAAGTTCTTGACCTAACTTATTATTTAACCTAATTATGTGTAGGGGTGCATGAAAAATTAAAATGAGTTTTTTTTTTTTTTTAGTACATGAGTTCAATATTTGATCCCACAAAATAAGTATAAGGACTAAAATGATTAGGCTTTCTATAACTTAAAATAACTAAAATAATAGAGAATAAATGTTTATATGTTGTAAATTTGAGGAGCACAACGGAAACATAAATGGTAATAAAGTATAATAGAATAATAGAATAAATAAATATTAAAATACATAACACATAATATATAAATTAAATTAAATTAAATTAACAAAAGAAATGTGAAAATTCTCAAATTTCTCAACCTTCTTCAATTTGTATGGAATTTGCCCAATGTATGTTATTTTGAAATCCACCAAATGTTACTATTTATAGGCAAAGTATCAAGTAGGATGTGGACTTAGATGGAGACCAAACATGAATTATTACAAGGCACATGGACAATATAAAAAATGTCACATGACTTTTAGGAGTACATTAAGCATTGGGCATCTATTTTATGATATTTATAATACTCCCCCTTAGATGTCCATATATATATATATGAAATATGCCTCGTTAAAACCTTACTAGGAAAAACCCAATGGGAAAAAAAACCTAGTGAAAGAAAAAGACTACATATTTCATAAAATACATACTCATAAAAGAATACAATATATTTACTCTCCCTCACGAAAACACCAGTTGAGATCTCTGAGTTGCTGCATTCCAATGTTATGTACCAGTTTTCCAAAAGTTGCGGTCGGTAATGCCTTTATAAATAAGTCTGTCAGATTATCCTTCGAACAAATTTGTTGTATAGTGATGTCGTCATTTTTTTCAAGATCATGAGTGTAGGAAAGCTTCGGTGAAATATGCTTTGTTATATCTTCTTTAATATATCCTTCTTTGATTTGGGCTATGCAAGTTGTGTTGTCTTCATATAATATTGTTGGAAGATTTTTATTAGAAGACAAGCCACATGTTTCACGAATGTGCTAAGTCATTGTCCTTAGCCATACACATTCTCGACTAGCCTCGTGAATTGCAAGAATTTTAACATGATTTGAGGAAGTGGCCGTTATGGTCTATTTCACCGATCGCCATGATATAGCAATTCATCCATATGTGAATAATAACCTGTTTGAGATCTAGCTTTGGGTGGATCAGATAAATATCCAGAATCTACATAACCAACTAGGTAAAAAAATTGATTTATTTGAATAAAAGAAACTCATATGGATTGTTCCTCGGAGATAACGAAGTATATGCTTAATTCTGTTCCAATGTCTTTTTGTAGGAGAAGAATTATATCTAGCTAATAAATTTACTGAAAATACAATATCTGGTCTTATATTATTAGTAAGATTCATAGTGCACCAATTGCACTAAGATATGATACCTCAGGACCAAGAAGTTCTTCATTATCGTCTTGAGGTCGAAATATATGTTTCTTTATATCCAATTAATAGACTTCCATTGGAATATTTAATGGGTCTGCTTTGTCCATATAAAATCTTTTTAAAAAAATTTCCTATATAAGTTGACTGACGAATAAATATTTCTTCTGCTAAATGCTTAATTTGCAAACCAAGACAAAAAAAAAATAATTTCTATGATCTTTCATCTCAAATTCTTTCTTAAGATATTTTACTGCCTTTAAAAGTTCTTCAGGAGTTCCAATTATATTCAAGTCATTAATGTATACAGTTCTAATAGTAAATCCTAACTGTGATTTCTTTATAAAAACACATGAACATATTGGATTATTTTGATATCCTTCTTTCAATAAATATCCACTTGTACCACATCCATTTTGATTGTTTCAATCCATATAGCGATCTCTGTAACCTTATTGAATACCATTCCCGAGAATTTGATGTATATGTTTTAAGTACCTTAAATTCTTCTGGGATTCTCATATAAATATCATTATCAAGAGATCCATATAAATATGTTGTGACAACATCCATAAGATGTATATCCAGACTTTCATACATAGTCCAACCAACTAAATATCATAGTGCAATTGCATCCACCACTGAAGAATATGTCTCCTTATAATCAATGTCAGGTCTTTATGAAAAAACTTGTAGAACTAGTCTTTCTTTGTATCTCATGACTTCATTATTTTCATTTCTTTTTCTCACAAATACCCATTTATAGCTCACAAGTTTGAAACTTATGGTGTTTGGACTATCGATCCAAAAACTTGCTGTTTTGAAAGTGAGTTTAATTCTGCTTCAATTGCTTCTTTCCCCTGAAGCAAATCTTTTCTATGTCAGCATTATTCAATAGATTTTGGTTCAGGATCCTCATTTTTAGATATAATATCAAGAACAATATTATACACAAAATTGTTATTAATAACTACATTAGTTCAATTCCATCTTTTTCCTGTCATGACATGCTTTATTGCAATCTCATTATTATCTTAGGTATTTCACCTTCTTCATTAGTCATATCGATGATTTCTTCATTGGTATTTACATCCTCAACCAAGTCTTTTGATGATTAATTATTTTTCGTTTTCGAGGATTTTTATCTTTGGAACTCACTGGTCTACCATGCTTCTGGTGTGTTCCAACCTCATTAGTGACTACTTGTTGTGTTGAGATATCAATTTTTTATGTAACATTTGCAACTGGTATTGTGACTTAGTTATTTTCTTTGCATCTATAGATGCATCTGGTAATTGGTTTGTTATATCTTGTAAATGAATTATTTTCTGAAAGTTCACATTGATCTATACGGGGATCTAAATGAGACAATATTAATGCTTTCCATGTAATTTCTTTTTCCAATTTCTTAATTCATCCCCCTATTGTTGGAAAATTTGTCTCATTATAATGACAACCAGTAAATACATCATCCGTCAGAGGTTCAAGATATTTAATAATTGATGGGAAATCATATCCACCATATATTGCTAACTTCCTTTGAAGGCCAATCTTAGTGCATTGTGGTGGAGCAATTGGAGCATATATTGCACATCCAAAAATTCTCAAATGGGAAATATACGACTCATGACCACAAACTAATTATAATGGCGAGTACTTATGATAAGCTATTGGCCTAATGTGTACAAGTGACGTTGCATGCAAAATAGCATGTCCCCATACAGATGAATGAAACTTAACTCTCATAAGTAATGGTCTTGCAATTAATTGCAAATATTTTATAAATTATTCTGCTAAACCATTGTGTGTATAAACATGAGCTACAGGATATTCAACACTTATCCCAATTGATATACAATAATTATCAAAAGCTTGGGATATAAATTCACCAGTATTATCAAGACGAATGGTTTTAATTGTATAATTAGGAAATTGTGCTCTTAACTTAATTATTTGAGCAAGTAATCTTGCAAATGCAAGATTTCGGCTTGAAATAAGCACATATGTGACCATCTACTGGATGCATCTATTAATACTATAAAATATCTAAATCCTCCACTTGGTGAGTTAATAGGTCCACATATATCACCATGAATTCGTTCTAAAAATTCAGGTAATTCAGTTCCCACTTTAGTTGGTGATGGTATAATTATTAATTTGTCTTGAGAGCAAACGTCACATGATAATTCATTAGATTGAAGAATTTTCTGGCACTTCAATGGGTATCCACTTGGATTCTCAGTAATTCTTCTTATCATTATAGACCCTGCTTGACCCAATGTATCATGCTAAATAGCAAATATATTTAGATTCATGAACTTCAGGTTCATTGTTTTATATGTTTCAATTACTCGTATATGAGTATAATACAATCTAGAAGATAAAGTAGACAACTTTTCCAATATACAATCTAGAAGTCCATTCTTAACCAATCTCTCATTCCTATTGAGATTTATGTGACTTAATCTTAAGTGCTAAAGTGGAGCATTTTCCTTAGGAGAAATCTTTGGCTTATATGTTGAGTTGTTGCAATTTTGAACATCTCAGTATTTAAAAGCGCCTTAGTTGCTAACGACCTTAGCATGTATAAACTACTCTCTAGGTTTGTAGAAAAAATATTCACATAATTCTTATAAATAAATGCTTTCTTTACAAGAAAAGAAATGGTATAATTTTGTTCCAACAATTCTCTTACAGAAATAAGGTTCTATTTCAAACCCAGAACCACATAAACATTATCTAATAATATAAGTGATTTCTAAAATAGAAGTTTCACGCCTTTCATTGAAACTGTTGAAACGACATGCCCTGTTCCAACCTACATTATCATCTCGTCTGTCTTAAGCTGCTCCCAGGAACTAATTTCTTATAAATAAGAATAAACATGATTTTTGGCCCTTGAATCAATTTTCCATGCCAAATCATCATTCTCCAATAAGCATGTTTCCAAAACTAGTAAATCATATTTACCTTATTTGACCTTCTTTTTCTTTACTAAATACTTGGGACAATTTCGTTTTGAGTGTCATTTCTGGTTGCAGTGAAAACATTTTCAGTTGGCAACTTTGGCCTTCCTGCCTCTTTAGGCCGCAACAGGGTTAGCTTTATCTCCTTAACCTCCATTCTTCTTCTTTTTAATGCTAGATAAAGAAGACACATACCTAGTTCCAAAGGTCAAACCTCTGTAGAACTTCTTTGAGGAAGTGGCAAAGTTTGCCTCTCCCTTTTGCTTCTTAAGTTTCATAAAGGATTGGTAAGTCTATAATTCGTTGAGAAGGGTGGTTAGGTTATAGTCTAGCTTGTTCATAATAGTGTTACTATGGAACTATAAGAAACTCTCTGGCAAAGTCTCCAAAATAAAGCTAACTTGATTAGCCTCATCGATGAAGACCCCATTGATTTCAGCCATGTTAAAGTGGATCATCATTTTAAGAATGTGTCCTTTGACAGATGTCCCTACTTACATACGGGCATTGAAAATGTATTTGAGAGCATCATGTTTGAGTTGTGAGGATGGTTGTCCAAACATCTCTAACAATGGTTCCATGATCTCGCATGTAGTGACATGAATTCATACTTTTTTGTCAAGACTTCAGATAAGTTGGCAAGTATGTATATTCAACCTTTTCATTTGCCTTTACCCATCATTCATATACGTCCCAAATACTTCGAGCAATATTTTGAACGGTTACTTGAGGACATTTCTCAAGTAGGATAAATTGAAGGTCATCGATGATTAGCATAGTATTCATTGTGATTTTCCAACTTGTATAGTTGTCACCTTTTAATTTATCAACACATAAGAGATTCAATGTAGTGCTAGTCATGTTGAAGTTTGCTAAAACCATACAAATTATCAGTTATATGCATTACCCATTTGAAACCAATCAAATTTTAGAAAAATTCTAATGTACCCTATGTGACATCTAATTTTGCAATGATGCTTCAGTAAGTTAGAAGAAAGCCATCGTAGGGTGGACAGTCACCCCTTCACTGAATTGAGACATCCTTAACAATTATTGTACAAGAATAACTCTTATTCTTATAATGATTAGTCACCATTGTTTGGTTAAGAAATCATTAACTTGCTTAAAAATTTCTCGTAAGTGTAACCCTTCATTTTAGATTCGAGAGTTCGACCACAATGAGTCAATCATAGGAAAGACTTGATTGAGACAAAAACTAAAGCAATCCTATCCATTAATGGAGTTTGAGTAAAATTTCTTGCAAATACCTTCCTTAGGGGGACACAAGCAAATGATGTCACGAAGCCGAGCATGAAACCTTACTGCAAACTAATGAATAAGATCATGGGAAGTGTTGACACATGTCACTCTCCCACTTACTATAAACACTTTCTCCATTCACCTTAATAGTGACCTATGCAAACACCTTCTTTAGGGAGACACAAGAAAACGGTGCCATGAGGCCAAGCATAGATCTTACGATGTGAACTTTTTGGGAGAACATGAAAGAAAATTGACATATCATATACATCATTTTCCTCTCACTAAGTGTTTTAAACCTAGGTTCGTACTTAGGTAAATCTGGATAACGATTTATCTAAGTGAATTATTAAATTGGCCCAATATAATTCTTATATTAGATAGTTTAACAATATATGATTTTGTTCATTAAACATTTTAATAAACTAAATCCTTTATTGCATGCTTATAAAATACTTGTCTAATTCACCTTTCAGGTCAGTTTCTAGGTAAAGGTGTTCCGTTTCTATCAATTTAAATAGCCCAGCCTTAGACAGAACCTTTTTTAGATAAAGGTCCCTTATAGACAATTATTTTATAAATTTAATATGTTATTATTTTCAACTTAATATTGTTAGAAAGAAAATAAAAGATTAACCTATTTCTAATCACATTAGAAATGTTTTTACATAGATCTAGGTGAATTAATTTTAAACCATTAAAAATTAATTGAAACACATGTTTGCATGCAACTCTTGATTATAGATTTTAATTTTAATAATTAAACTTGTACCACCTATAAAATTAATGAAATAATTAAAATCTATAAGCATGCATCTACTAACATTAATTAAATATAACATTTATATTTACTAAGTAATGTCATGCTCAATATATTCTCATTTTTATTATATAATATAACACTTACATATAAACTAATGAAAATATACACTTCCATCATACAATTCATATAATATAAATTTTATATTATAGTATGATGCATGGATATGTTAATTATGCATGCAATCATATAATATAACATTTATCTTTAATATGATGCATGAGCATGCTTAGGGTATATCGTACAACTATATAATATAACAATTATATTTAATATGATGCATGATATAAAATTTTATCCTATGCTGGGATTTAAAACTATATGACATACATTATGCTATGTAAAAAATATAATCATATGTCACATGTAAAATTAATTAAACAGTAAAATTGGACAAAAGATTGGCACTCCTAAGAATTAATTAAATTATTATAACATTTATATTAATTAAATTTTATCCTATGCTAAGCACGCATCGACGCTGTTGGAGAGCATCGATATGCTCTTACCTTTTCTTTTGGAGCACAACAATGCTATGACAAGAGCGCAACGATGCTCAATGAAAATTCATGCATCGCCGTTGCACTCTATGACGAGCGCCATGACGCTCTACATGAATTTCCTCAAGCGTCGTGGTGCTGCGACATGAGCGATGTTGCACTTTGGGCCAGAATGCTACTGGTTGTTTCATTTTTCACCAATTTTGCTACGAATGGAACTCTTCTTTTATGGCAAACTCTTCACCACGAATGACACAGACTTATAGACTCAATAGCAAGAAATTAAACACCAAAAACAATGGACCCTTACAACTTTAAATGAATTAAAGCAGCAAAACTAAGTGCCAATTTTCAAAAACATCTAACTTGCAAACCACATCCACAATGCAGTACAAAAATCCTACCATTTCTCTAATTCAAAATTTTCAATAAGGAATTCAGAGATACGATTTGACTTTGATACCAATTGAAGGAATCGAACTACCATAGCGGAAGCGAGTGATCGCTTGTGTCAATGAATTCAATTTTGAAATAAATTAAAATATAGAGAAGAAATAGTACAGAGGAAAAACAGTAATTTAAGCTGTTGGGATTGGTGTCTTAATTCTCTCGGAGTCTTGTTGTTTGTAATTACACAGATTTTTTTATGAATAAAATAACTGTTATTTCATTCTGCCATTTACTCATATCCAATAAACAAAGCTCCGCGGTTATCTTATATAAACTTAAGCATGTATATGTGATATACAAGTGGATCTGTCTTAAGTGATAACCTAAATAGGTCTGTAGTATAAGGATTAAGGTGGGATACCTAATCCTGGTGACACTATGGATACAACCCACTTTGTAGAGGTTTGCAAGTGTTGTAAACTACTATAGATGGTAGATTCTTACCATTCATGTGGAGACATGCGAGTGAAGGTATCCTAACAAAGAGTTTGTATAAGACTGGACCATGAGATGACTAGACTCTGTATATAATGCTGTTGATACTGGAGACTTACGTCTCACCTAAATGATCATAGGTGATAAACTTCAATCCAAGTGTTTTGGGAACTCCTGCCTTTAAGAGCGGTCCTTGATTACTATGGGTGAGAATGGCCAGATTGCCAACTCAACATGTCTACCTTTTTGGGGACTTGTCTGATTTGGGAGTTGGGAACTCAATTACACAAGATGGAATTCACTCCTTCCCCGAAGCAGAGGGTAAGTAGATAGATTGCTCACTTAAGGGCTAATTCTGGGACTTGAACATAGTGGCCACAACTTCTCTTTGGAAGAGAGGACTCATCATAGTAGAAATATGACTTATGTTCATTCGAGAGATCCGTGGTACTTAATGAGTTAGATGTAACTACAGGAGCATAATGGTTATTGGCCGAGTTGTACTTACGAGAGATCTGTGAAGGGTTGCCGAACTGTTGATTGGTTAAGATAGACACATAATATATCTTTAGTAAGGAGAATTCAGCTGTCGATCTTTAGTGGAGTGCCTGACAGTTAACGGATGGTGGATCCTGTGACTAAAAAGTTTAGTCAGTTATTTACGTACCGTTGGAGCTTTGAGCTATAGGTCCATAAGGTCCCCTTGATAGTTCAATGGATTCAAGCTGAGGATCAGTTCTTGGTGTTGATTTGAAATGTTTAAATTGACAAGAGGTAATTCGATTATATGATATGATCGGTATGGTGTATGAGATACATCAAGTGGAGGATTAATGTAAATGAGATTTACATTAAGTGCCATGGAATAGAAAAAAAGCTATGGTTTATATGTTTCATGAGATGAAATATTAAAACTATAGTTTATAAATATATTATGGTAAGTTAGTTATCTTTTTATTTTATAATAATATTAATTATTGGATAATTATCTCTTTTTCTCTAATAACCAATTGAGTGGGAGGTTATTGGTGGTTTCATGGTAATTGTGAGATTAAAAGGAAAACTGTTTTTCTATTTTTATTAAGGTAAGAAAAAAGAAAAGAAATAAAAGAAAAAAAAATGTTGATTTGAGATTTCCAATCTCGGAAATTACTCACGGAGAAGTTGTCAAGCAATTAAGATTTACTAAGCAACAACTTGGAGTTAGCTAAACGATCATGGAGGTTAGTACACGATAGACACTTAGCTAAACGATGAGCTAAACGATCGCATAGCTTTTGCTAGACGATCACATAGTTTTTCCTAAATGATTGGGCATCAACCTATACGATAGGTTGTTCTATTATCTCCCACTTGCTCAATTGTTTACACGATTGTGGTTCCTCCAGTTTTCTGCCTCAAACCAAGTCCAAACAGAGCCCACCCTCTGGATTCTCACACCGAGAATACCGAGGTAACTTTCTTGGTAGTGTCATACTCAACTCGAAATTGTCGAGGTTCTGTAGAGGCCGTTCACGATGTTCGGGGTGTTCGTGACCTTGGCGATCGCTTAGTTCAA
Source organism: Benincasa hispida (assembly GCF_009727055.1). Taxonomy (NCBI): domain Eukaryota; kingdom Viridiplantae; phylum Streptophyta; class Magnoliopsida; order Cucurbitales; family Cucurbitaceae; genus Benincasa; species Benincasa hispida. Next base: position 44,998,448 of record NC_052351.1, read on the forward strand.
ATGTGCGATATTTGTGCAGTGTAGCGGTTGTGTTGGACGAACGTTCGTGTGTTGCTGTGTTGCTGTGATCGAGCGTTCGTGATCAAGGAACTTGAAGATGAGTCTTCAAAGGTTTATCAGTCCTTTCCCTTGATCTTAGAAAAGCATGCTGTAATTTCTATTTTACGCATAACCGTATGTTTCCATTTATGATTGTAATTGTCATGTTTATATACGATTGAAATTTGGAAAGATCATTCCACTACTCATGGAAATCCTCGTGTCCAATTTCCTTCATAAGCATGCTTTCATAATTCGTAGAGAGGAAAAGGAAAGAGATACACTTACCCTTGAAGAAAAACTGTCTTCACATATTCCTCTCCTTGAAGGTCATGAATTCTTTGCCACTTATCACGAACACAACAAGAACGAACAATACTTAATTTTGGGTGAGGGAAAACATAATTTTTCTCTTGAGGGAGTTTCACAGAGGAAGAAAATTATGTGCGGAGAGAATTCCAAGAATTTCACGTACTAAATTACTCTCTACCCAACTCCACTATATACCCTATATATAAGAGACTAGGGGAGTTATCAAATAACCCTATTCATAACGTGAAATAACTCCCAATGGAGTTATTTTACAATTTAATTATATTACATTGATATAATTAAATAAAACTATATATTATATCACATATAATATATAACCTATAGCTTATATTATATCACATTTAATATAAACTAACTTTATATTCTTTTATATAACCTATAATTTTAATATGAATCATATTCATATTAATTTTAACCTTCATATAATTAATATTTGAATCATATTCAAATATTTATCTCTCTCATCAAACTTTATATTATAATGTATCCATATACATTATATTAATCATATTACATACAATTAATTTTTTTAATTAATTTGAATAATTCAAATTAATCCAAAATTAATTGATTCTCACTAAACCTTTGTTGAGCTAGCAATGAGACCTTATGGACTTATAGATTACAAGCTCCAATGATACAAAATTAATTAATTAAACTCTTTAGTTAAATTAATCAACATTTATTAATTGTCGGTCACTCCATTAAAGACCGACAATTGTACTATTTGCATTGTATATATATTTCTATGTTCATTGGATATAACCAATCAACAGTAAATTGACCTTTCACAAATTGCTCGTAACTACAGTTGGGTCTGAATTATCGTTTTACTTCTATAATTACATCTAATTCCTTAAGTACCACTAATCTCTAATGAACAATTAGTTATAATCCTACCACTAATCTCTAATGAACAATTAGTTATAATCCAACTATAACTAGATCCTTATCTAGCCAGTGGAGGGTGAGACGCCTCATTGTTAAGGACTCAGAATCAGTTCTTAAGAAGAAATTTATTCACTTACCCTAACAACGAAAATGAGTGAATTTCTTCTTGTATAGTTGTGTTACCAGCTTCCCACTCGGACGAATCCCCAAAATGATAGACATATTGAGTCTGTGAATCTGGCCACTCTCACCCATACAAATCAAAGGATCACTCTCATAGATAGGAGATCACAACTCACTCAAGATTTGTCAAGTCACCTATGGTCATCCTAGTGGAATGTAAGTCTCTACAAGTAACAACGTTATAAAGAGACTAATCATTTCGTAGTCCAGTCTTATACAAACTCTTTGTATAGGGTACCTTCACTCACATTCATCACATGAATGATCAAGATCAGATCATAGTGAGTCGCATCCATAGTGTCACCAAGATAAGGTATCCAACTTTATCCATTTACTACAGACCTTTCAGGTTATTACTAAACGTGAGATGTCATCACATACGTGTTTAAGTTAAATTAAATAACCTAGGATCTTAGTTTATTATTTTTGGGTTAATGCAAACTAAATGTCAAAGAAAACAATACTTTATTTTATTAAATACATAATTCGTTTGTACAAATAATTTACAAACTTTGAAACCACGAGATTAGGACAGTAATCCCAAAAACTAATTGAATGATTTTTACTACCCACATTTGTCTTGAAGTGCTAAGATTAACTGCATCGCATGCCACTGATGCAGTCATAGAGCCTACGAGTCATCCTAGTAATGCTTGGTCAACAACGTGTCATGCTTCATAAACTGGATCGGTTAAGGGTTCTGAGGTCCCTGTTCCTCTCATTGAAGGAAGAGGAACTGGTGGCTCTGACTTGGTTCCAAGGACATGTCCTTGAAGCTTCTGTCCATGAAGAATGCCAAGAATCATTCCGTTCCACAAGGCACAATTTTTATCATCTAACTTCATTATTAGCACAGTCTCAAGAGGGTGACCAAAGGAGGAGCCATTTGTTGCAATAACGGAATAAGGAGCCAAAAAGGATGTTTTTATCTGGGCTTGAGTTTCTGAGGATTGGGTTTCTTCATATGACATGGTAGTGTTTGCTTGATTGCTCTGGTATCAATAAAGAATTTGGAATTAACAGAGACAAAAAACTTGGAAAACTCAGTACAATTTCATTTAACAGCCTTGTCTATATATACAGCAACCATAGAATGGTGAAAAGCTAAAAAAAGAGAGAATCTTGGGAGAGTGGAGAAGGTGGGAAAGTGCACCCGATTAAGGAGGAAAAATAGGAAGCAGTTGTTGACTCTAGTAAAAGGCAAAACTGCAGTAAATAACAGTAAAACAAAATCTGCAACTTAGTGAGTTAATTTAACACTTGGGTTCTCGACAGCAGCAGGGGTGTGTGTTCTCGATCGGTTAGCGCATCCTTCATCTGCAGAAGAAGGGAAAAGATTTTCTTTGGGTGACACAAGTGAAAAAAGAATGAGGTAAATTAGGGTTTTAAATCACCATATCCCAACGTGGGAGAGCCTTAAAAAAATTACCAAACTTTTTAAAAATCCCAATGCCTCCCCTTCATTGTTGGGATGAGGACTTTTCTCCCGACACCTAAACCATAGCGTCGGGAGAGGCCTAACATTTTCCCCATCTTTTTTAGGCCGACCGTTTAAGAAACGACGTCGGGAATACCTATTTTTCCCAATGCCATTGAAACTATAGTCAAGATATCTTATTTTTTCCGACGTCGAAAAAATGGTTGGGAAACATGGGTCTTCTTAAAGTGTTTTTGGCATCGGGAAAAACCAAATTTTTTGTAGTGTTATATGATTCATCAATATATAGTTAAGTGTAGAGTAGAATTTTTTATATCACTATGATGACATGTAATTTTTTCATATTTGAGAATATGATGATATGATATGGCTCATTTTTGGCTATCAACTACATGAATTTTTTTTTTTTTTTTTTTTTTTGCTAAGAGATTGTTGTTTGTGAAACTCGATCAATTCTTAATTAAGCTATCATTGTTGGAAAGAAACTTTTGAAGGTTGAAGGTAATTTGAAAGAAATTAGATTTGAAAAAGAGGCAACTTTCGTTATTGATTACTTTTTTTTTTTTTTTTTTTTTTTTTTTTTTTTTTTTTTGCTTAATACAAATGCTAAGACAACCCTTCTATTTATATTAGTTGGCACATCCAAAATTTATTGCTTGAATTTTACCAACACATTCATGATCTAGTAGCTACAAATATGAAATAACTTTCTATATTATTATTTACCTTTACACTTTTTTCTCATATGTTATAGGGAATTCTACTGTATACTCTGACTATTTCTTACAAGTAATTTCTTTAAAATATTTTAATAATTAATACTTATAAAAAAATGGACTTTTACTTAGATTAGACCCAAATACTTTTAACCCAAAATCAAGTTTATATTTCAACAAACACTATCAATCATCTAAGACCATTCAAAATCATCGTATTGTGTTATTCTTAAATAATATAGTTGGCTACCACATAAGCTTGAAGTTATTAAAAGAAGACTTTATAAATCTATTTGATACACAATTAAAACTAATTTAAATTTACCAAATAGACACGAACTAAATGTTTGAGTTCTCTTATTACAAATATCTGAAGTTTAAAAGTTTAAGATCCAAGCAAAGCATGATCATTTGGAAGCAACATTGTTTCCAAACTGAGATATACAGAAAGCAAGGAGGTCTTGTTTAGGAGGCAGAGTATCTTTGACAATGGTGTGCTCTACAAACTCATTGCACCATCGCTGTAGGTTTGGAAGCTTCTCCATCTCACTGCTCAACGCACCGCCCAGGCCGAAACCTTCTTCGATGGCTGGAATCCAATACGCCACGAAGTTGGCAACAATGTCCACAAATCCCAGCTTCTCTCCTCCAAAGAATCTCTTCCCTTTCAGTTCATCTTCTAGTACTTTCAATGCCTCACACGCCTCTGCTATTGCCTCTTCTTTCTCCTTTCCTTGCCTTCTCCTTGCTTTCATTATAGCACCTAGAAGCTGGGTGATTATATATCCACATAAAATCGAGAAACAAAATGAGAAACGAGACCTTTGTTTGATAATGATTTCATTTTTAGTTTTTTGTTTTTAAAAATTAAGTTTATATTAACACTACTACTCTATTTCTTTATTTTGTGTGATCTATTTTTTAGAAATAAATTAGTCATAAAATGGGATTCTAGAGAATATTAATGGTTTGTGTGGAAGATGAACTTTTTTACAGGTTGAAATGCCTCGAATCTGATATCTAGATGCTTCGTATTTATGTTATTTTGACCTAAGGTTTAGAGGAGTGCACGCTATATAAACTCTCTAATTCTATTGGCACCTTTGACTCTATAGTATGAAATTTTTTCTTTAATAAAATTGCTTTCTCCATCTTCCCACACATGTAGCTAACACATTACATTATCTTTTATATACTATGTAAATCTATGTGTCAATTCTCCTAATGTATTTACGTTTTTAGCTTATCTTTATTTGTCGATTTCATAACATAGAATTTTATTGTGGAAGTTTAAGGGTTTTTTTTTTTTTTTGAACAAGTGCAAAATTAAAGATAATAATAGATAAACATAGACTTCATCTCTACACTAATTGAAAATAAAATTAGAATAACTCATATATATTTTATAAAGATAATAAGATCTCTTCATTTTTCTAATATGAGATGATCTTCAACCAGCCTTTTCAAGATGATATCTCTTTAACTTCGCTATTCTTAGGCTAGATTCAAATTTTGGACAAAATACTCGTTTGAGCTTCGTGATATTTTTGACACGATGCTAAATCACCAGTTAATAAAAAAACTTAAGCTGACAAATTAGGGTAAATTTAATTAAGTCAATATTTCAACATTCACCAACACTTGTGAACTTGAAAATTTTCGATAAAGACACAACAAATTCATCCATTCAAGATTCATAATCAATTTAAAAATTATAAGAGATGTAAATAAAATCGGAAAAGTAATACCTTGTCATTCAAGAAATTGGCCCAAAAGAGTGCAAGAGCTTTGTGATAAGGATGTTGGGGCAAAATGGGATTGTCCTTCCAAGTCTCTTCTATGTATTGAAGAATAACAATGGACTCTGCAATGGGTTTTCCGGCATGGACGAAGACAGGGACTTTCTTGTAAACAGGATTGAATTTCAGTAACAAATCACTCTTCTTCTTATATACTTCTTCTTCAATATAATCATATTCAATGTCTTTCAGTTTCAAAGCCAATTCTACTCGTCGGCTGAAAGGACTGAACCATGCCCCAAACACCTCCACTTTTTCTCCCATTTTTTTTTATCTCCTCTTTCTTTAATTTCCTTGCTATTGCCTTACCTAATATGCTCCATTCTTTTCTTTTATACCAACTCCTAATGGTTTGCTTTATTTTAAACTAAAATTTGTGGAATAATATGATCATTAAAGTCGTAAGCCAATGCGACATCAAACTGGGTATATTATTCAAAATCAACTTGTCTTCTACAAAGATAAACCATTATTATTCTTATCAAATATTCATGGTTGGTAGTTAGCCTTTTGTATTTCTATCTCTAATTTTTTAGTTTAATCTCTATTTGGTCTATAAATTTTGATCTTTAGATTCCAATATTTTACACTTTTACTTCCAAATTTTCCATTATTACTCATTTTGGTCTTTGATGTTAACTATCATTTTTTAAATAAATTTTTATTATTAATTTTAATATGATAAAAAAATTAGTGAAAACTAATTTTTTTTATATATAG
>NC_052351.1:45008719-45069304 GCF_009727055.1 Benincasa hispida
AACGACGTATAATTCCAATTGGGTAACTTGATATGATAAAGAGAGAAGTTAGAGATATTTAAATAAGATTTAAATACAAAACTAGAATAAAAAATAACTTTGAAAGTACAATAAATGAATTCATATTTTACTTGAATAAATGCATATTTTCACTTTTTTAACTTGCTCGGGATGACCGAGAGCTAAATTAGGTCTTGAAAAGAACCAATGATTTATGTGTTAATTCCTCAATTTTGCCTTCAATTCTTTGCCTTAAAATGTATTTATTATAAGTAAACAATTCGTGACATCAATGGAGTCATCATTGAAAAATTTTGGAGTTAAAATCAAGCCCAATTAAGACAAAAGAATCATTTAAGAAGAAGATCAACAGCCAAATTACCTTCTCTACCCCTCAGCCAAAGGCAAAACAACACATTTCAGAAATACTCGGAGCGTTCACAACGCTCCCAAAAAAAATAACAACCCAACTTACCTCGATGCTATAAGAACATAATGCTAATTTTGCTACAAAAACAGTGCAGCGTCGCAATGCTCTGGAGAATGATGAAAAATAAAAAAGCGCAAGCACCTGCGCAAGCCAGTGTCGAGCCCCAAATTTGCACTGCGACCCTTTCAGTACCAAGAAAATTTATTAAGCATACACTCTCAACCAAAAGGTGAGAGGTTTATTTTATTCCCAAATCCAGATTTGTGTTAAAGATAAAAGGAAAAGAAACCAATCTCCTAGTTGGTTGTTAAAACGTTTTGCAAATAGGGCACCAAGCTTAGAATTTTGGAGGCAAACCTGTTTTGACCAGGACTGTGGTTCACAATCTCTTCACTCCATTTGCTTAAATTTTGAAACTTGTTACTTGTCAACAGCTCAAATCCCAAAACCAGCTTCAACCGCAGGAACCCAATAAGCTACTACAGCCCCAACAAGTCCACAAATCCAATCTTTTTCTCCTCCAAAAAATTTCTTGTTTTCAAGTTCCTTCTCAAGTGGTTCTAATGTCTTCGCTGTTTCTTCTAACAGCCTGCTCTCTCTCTTCTCTTTTGCTTCTAGCAGCTTCAGTATAGCAGGGCACAACCTGTCATGGAATGGATATATTAAAAACATATTTAAACTACTCTTTTCACATTCGATTTTTAAACCATCACTCAACTCAAAAGTTTTAAACTGATCCAACCATCTATAATGCACAATTTAAACGCAAAGAAATCATCGAAATAAAGATCCAACAAGTTACTAAAGATAATCATATGATTAAGCAAAAGAGTAATGAATAGAAAGTATTGTTACCTTGATCAATAAACTTAGCCCAGAACCTTGCTTGGGGCTCTTTGATAGGGATCTGAGGGAAGAAAGGTAAACTGAATTCCAAAATTTCATCAATGTAATTCAAGGATGATGGTTGACTCTGAAATTGGGTTTCCATTATGAACAAACACAGAACCATCTTGTAAATTGGATTGTATTTGAGAAGCAAATGGCTTTTATTCTTCAAGTTTTCCTCAATATATTCGTATTCTACAGCTTTGAGTTTCAAAGCAAACTCCACTCTGCGGCTAAAGGGATCTCCACTGCCACCATGCCCCAAATACTTGCACTTCTTTCCCCATTATTAATTTCTCTCTGCAACAAAAAACTGGTGAATTATTTTGAATTATGATAAAGTAGTGGTTTGTTTATATATATATATATATATATAGGAAGAGGGAAAGGGAAAGGGAAAGTACGTGTGTTTTGTCAAAGATGAGATTTGTTTAATATTCGAAATGTGTAGAAATATCTCGATTTCTTGAGGTGGAGTTTAACGTTGTCGTAAGCCATTATGTAATTGTTCATCATATATTTAGACATTGGTTCTTTTTTTTCTTTGTTGGTGGAGTTTAATGTTATCGTAAGCCATTATGTAATTGTTAATTAACATATATATTTAGACATTTTTTTTTTATTATCTTTTTTATTTTTTAAATTTTCTACATGAAAATTAACACATACATTCAAAATTCAGGTTTATTTCACAGTTTTTAATCATTTATTTGAGAATAAGCTATTTTTATACATTCTTACAAGAGTTTTTTTCCTCAAAACGGTAGGCTTTCTCTTTTCCCCTCTTCATCATCTCTTTCCTTTTATATATAATTTCATTTTGAATATAGTTAATCAAATAATGCTAATCCAACAAAATTAATATAAATATTTATTTCAATAAATCAATAATAATCTACTGAAATATTTACTTTAATTTATTATAAAAATTTAATGAATGCAATTACTTTTTTATATAAATTATCAATAAACTTAGCCCAAAACCTTGCTTGGGCTCTTAATTAGTGTGAAATTTCATTTTTCAATAATAATAATTGATTACTTATTTTTTTTAATAATCAAGCAAATATTTATTGAGGTTAATTTTAGTTTGATCCATTATGAACTTATAATCGTTATTGATTGTTTATAATTAGTTACCTATAATTATTTCATTCATTACTAACATAACATTTAATAATTTTTTTTTTAATATTCTTTATTAACCTATCATATTTTTATCTCATTTTTAACGATTTATATTATATTTTATTTACTAAAATATATCTTTGTATATTATTTAAGTTAAATTAAAATTATTAAGGTTGAATTTAATTAATTATAAAAGTGATTAAGTATTAAATTATAACTAAATATATTAGTCAGTTAATTTGAATTATAGATTTATTCAATTTTCAAATATTTATAACGAACCATTAATGATTCTTAATTAATTAGTTTTTATTAATATTAAATGATATTTATTGTTTAGTTAATCAATCTATCACAATAATATAAGATTTTTTTGTTTCACTTCGTAAATTAAATACAAGCATAATTTTTTATTTATAAAATTCTTATTACATTTTTCATATACAATCAAGCATAATTATATTTGATTTTTAGATATTATCCTCGAATATTTTATTTTCAGACATTTTTATTAGAAAATATTTATAAAATCATAAACTAAATAGAATAAAACAAAACTATACGATAATTGTTTGGTTAAGTATAGTCAAACAAAAAGAAAAAGAATTTATTCGTCGAGTATCGTCAAACAAAAAGAAGAATTTATTGGTTAAGTCATTATTACCTATTAGTAAAGGCAGCCGAGGGGTTTTTTCTTTGGATATATAGCACAGAAGTCTAAAAAGTTAAATTAAGTTCAAGGAATTTAATCCTTAAACTTTGAGGAAATTAAATTTGATCCTATAATTTTATTTTTAAAAACTCATAAATATACTAAACACAAATTTAAAATAATTTTAGAATTTTAGTATAAAACATAAGATTCAAATTTAAAGCAATCAATTATAAAAATCAACTGATTTGGGGTATTTTGATGACTAAATCTTGAAGGAAGTACGATGACTAAATCTTTGAATTACGATTTTCCTTCGAGAAACTGATTTGGGGTATTTTGATGTCGTATTATTCGGTTGAGTCCAAAAAATTTTAGATATAAATACAATTTTGTCTTTGTATTTTTTATTGTATTTTTCTATCTTTGCACTTTTAAAAAGTGATCATTTTGATCTCTTCATTTTTTTTTTTAATTTTTAAAGGACCAAAATGATAATTATAAAAATACAAAGATACCAAAAGGAATCAAAATTCAAAGTAAAAAGATAAAAATAAATATTTTGAAAGTATATAGATAAAAATAAATTAATTAAGTTAAAAATATAGAGACCAAAATGAATATTTTAAAAAGTGGATTAAAATGAACTAAAGTCAAAAGTAGAAGATGAAAATAGTTTTTAAGCCAAAATTTTGGAGGAAATATTAAATGTACCCCTAACAAGTCAGGAGCCAATTTAGGGATTCAATCTGATGTCATTGAAACTTGATTAAATTACTCACAGGGTAAAGGGTGGGATAACTTTTCCATTCCTTAATTAGTGAATAACAAGAAGAGATAATTAAATCAAAGAAAACACTTATAAAACAAAGATAAATAAATAAATAAATAAATAAAAACAAGGGAAATGATTCATCTTCCTATACATATATAGCAAAGAAAATATTAAAAATATATCCATGAAGATAGATAATGGTAGAGTAGATTTGAACTTTCAACATTAAAAAAGATATTACATGTCAATTATCGTTTAACTATGCTCGCTTGGACTAAATTTCACTTTATTTAAACACAAACATCATTTACTTATAATTGATACATACTCTTTCTCTTGAAATCGAAAGCTCAAATTCTCATACCTCTATATTTGTCATAAGTTTATTCTTTACTAATTCAATTATATTTAAGAAATGAAAACCATGTGCGTTCAAAGAACAGCTTGCACATGGGCAATAAGTTTATGTTCTAGGAGAATTCACATTATAAGAAGGTAATTAGTCTATTCTAAAGATGTCCAATTTCTCTATGGACCTCATTCTGAATGGGACAGGAATTTCCCGATTAGACAGGAAATGAGGGAGGGAGTGGGAGAAAAAAATTCTCCACGAGCTAAACGGGATGGGGACGGGGAATCCCGCTCCGTTCCCCGTCCCCACCCCGATTAACTTCTACATATTTATTTAGTATAGTTATCTAATGTTATGTTATTATTATTATTATATAAATATTACATTTAAATTTCAAATTTGATTATTTATTACGAAAGATAATGAATATGTTTAAATTTAGATTATATATATGAATAATTTAATTTATGTTTATTTCTTTCTACTAAAAAAAATCTAATTAGCTTTTTTAGGCCAATATTTGAGTATTTTATCCTTCAATTCAAATTGTTAAAACTAACCATAATAACCAATTTAGTGATAACGTTAATTATTTAATTACAATTTGTTCATATTAGTGATTTAAATTGATTTTTTTATAAAAAAGAAAGAAAAAAAAAGTAACGTGGAAAAATTCCCCGTAGGGAACTCGATCCCCGCGGGAGTCTCCACCTCGATCCTCGTGGAGAATTTCACGGGGATTGGGAATGAAATGGAGAGCGGAGATAGGGATGGGGAATGGCATCCTCGGCCTCGCCCCACCCCGTGGACATCTCTAGTCTATTCGATCTAAACATGCCTCTGACTTGATTCTCCTCTCTAACTGACTTGATTCTACCTTGACCCCAATCAACTAATTAAGCACATGAGTATTTGTAGCAAATATTACACTGGTGTTTATTCCTACATACAAATTTATTGTTCATGACACGTGAAAGGTGATGTAAGTTTTGCTTAGCCAAAATTTTCAACCAACAAGACCTAACAATAAAATTTTAGCATATTATTACACATTTTTAACACATAGGATTATTATTATTATTATATTATATGGTGGAAGAATCAAACTTCTGTCCTCGAGATTGATAACACAAGTTTTATACTAGTTGACCTAGGTTCATGTTAGCACTCATAAATTTAATTATTAGACACGAACACCATAAAAATCCATAATTCCTCCGATTCTTCTTGTATAACTTTGAGTCATTTTAAGAATTAGTAATTTAGATCTTCTTTATAGCTTGAGTCATGTATCATCCTTTGTGTATATGTACCCTTATATACTTCTTTGTAAGAAAGAATACACTTAGCTATGTTAATATATATCGTATGTCAATTAAGCTATGCTCAATTTGATATAGGTACGATCCTAGATTTGAAGAATTTTTTTTTTTTAATCTTATTATATTATTTTGTTTAATTCAAGCCTTCTTTATTTGATATATATCTATAAATTCGTTTTACTTGAAATCCTGCACGTATTAATATATACTATTAACAAACTCAAATCAACATTATTAGTTTGTTATAATAACGGTAATAATTTTAAATGGTAAAACTGTTTTCAACTGTAGCAAAATATCAATCTACCAGTGATAGATCGTGATATACCACGATAGACTTCTATCATTGACACTAATAGATAGTCATAAAAGTCTATCACAGTCTTTTGCAGTCTATCACTGATGGATACTGTCATTTTGCTATATTTGTAAATAAGTAGACTCATTTTTCTTTATTTGAAAACTATCCTAGATTTAATTTTTTTTTATTAAAATATCATTTTGATATTTATACTTTGAATTCTATTTCATTTGAATTTATGTATTTTTAATTGTCTAATTTTAGTAATTGTACTTTCACTTAAATCTTATATTTGATGTTTGATTTATCAAATTAAACAAATAATAACAATAATAATAACAACCACAATAATAATAATAATAATTTTCATAAAAAAAATGCGCTACTTGAGTATATGTTATAGGGACTATTTTTTTTTGAAAAAAAATCAACCATGAAACTAATTATAATAATAATTTGAAGGAACTCTTAAAGAAGAGTATCCACGAGCGCGTTCAGATCTTTCCTATTTCATTGTGACCGAATTACCACACACATATTCTAACAAACAGGTATGCATTTTAACACTAATTAACGGTATACTTTGACAAATAAAATACAATAGATTGAGTATACATACTAGCTGAAGACTGTCTTCACTTTGAGCTCAACCCAGCGGAAGCAAACCCTCTACGGTCTTTATTGCCCAGCAAACAGTCGGCTACTAGTAGCATGATCGTCTACACGAACGACAGCGCATGAACAGCAGGACCGGGGACAACACCATCACTTAGAGCCCTTGGTATTCTTGGAGTGAGAATCCAAAGAGTGGTCTTTGATGGAATTGGTAGAGGAAGGAGGAAAGGGATGATCGTGTAGCACGACAAACAAGTAGAAGAAAGCTATCGTATAACAGATGCTTGTCGCTTAGAGAAAGGTACACGATCGTGTAGGTTTTACAAAGCGATCGTTTAGTAAAGAGTAAGTAATCGTTTAGAAAACTCGGCGTGCTAAACAATCATTTAGAGAAAACTAAGCGATCGTTTAGTACGCGAGGTGTGCGATCGTTTAGGCGATAAGGCATTATCGTATAAGCTCTCAACTAAGTGATTGTTACGTTTTCACACCTTGAGCAACTTTTTCGAACTCTTTGCCAAATGAAAAAAATTTTCATTTTATTCTTCTATTACAATAACCGAAATTGATTTTCCCGCTAACACACGATTCAGGAGAAATATCTGGCCAATAATCACATAACCAAACAATCAATTAATAAATGAATATATCATATTATATTATTAACTTATAGTTTGATTAAAGGTCTTCTTTTTTGGTAAAAAAACAACATATCAAATTAATAGTAATGTAACAAAAATTATGCGCCCTTTTGTTACTATTCCCCATTTTGATACTAAAAATACTTTTTCGTATCCCTATGAATCAGATAATATCATATATTTACTATAGTAATTTCTCATCTACTTGATATAAATCATATTTATATCTAATTTCTCCAAAATAATGTATCTCATACATTTAGTCAATTATATCATATATAATTAACCAGTTCAATTATATCATATATAATCGAACTCCCTCTCGTCAATTTGAACATTTCAAACTGATCCAAAAATTGATTCTCGACTTTATTCAAGCTACCTAGGGGACCTTGTGGACATGTGGCTCAAAGGTCCAACGGTATATGAATAGCTGACTAAACTCTTTAGCCATGATAACCACCATCTGTTAACTGCCAGACATTCCATTAAAGACCAACAGCTGAACTCTTTTTATCACAGATATATTTTTGTGTCCATCGAATATAACCAATCATGAGTACGATGATCTTTCACAGATGCTCGTAAGTACAGTTGAGCCAATTTACCGTTTTTCCCCTGTAGTTACATCTCACTCTATAAGTACCACTGATTCCTCTAATGAACAATACAACATAGTCCAACTATATGTGAACACCTATCGGGCTAAGAGAAGGTGTGTGGCGACACATCGTTCAAGCCCTGGAATCAGCCCTTAAGGGAACTATTTGTCTACTTCCCTTGCTTTGGGGAGGGAGTGAATTCCATCTTGTGTAGCTGAGTTCCCAGCTCCCAAATTAGACGAATCCATAAAATGGTAGGTTTGAGTCGGCGACCTGACCATTCGCACCCATACAAATCAAAGGACTGCCCTTAATGGCAGGAGTTCCCAACTCACTCAGGACTGAGGTCATGTTACCTATGGTCATCCTAGTGAAGTGAAGTCTCTGTCATGAATAGTGTTATATAACGAGACGTCAACACTTTGTGATCAGGTCTTATACAAACTCTTTATATAAGACGCCCCTGTTCGCATATCCCTTACACGAATGATTAGGATCAAACCAAGATAAGATTTCCCTCCTATATTCATATACTACAGACCATTTTGGTTATCACTTAAGACATGATCCACTTGTATGTCACCACATACATGCTTAAGTTACATCTAGATAACCAGAGATTTTAGGTTTATAGGTTTGTGGTAAAGCAATTAAAACAAATTAACTGAGCAAAATCAAGAAGTAAAGTAAAATATCATATATAATACATCACAAACGTTCGTACAAACTGTTTACAAACTATAGAACATGAGACTTTATGACATCAACCCCAATATAATTAACTTAGAAGATTCAACTTTTGAAATACATAACTAACATGGACAAAATTCAAACTACAAAATGATAGCTAGCCAATCACACAACAAAAAAATATATATATATATATCGAAGGATAGAGTTTTTATTTTTATTTTTTTCTAATGGTTGGGGTTTTTATTTTTAATTTACTTCAATTTTTTTAATATCTTCAATCAAACATTGTAAATTTCGATAGGATGACCCATCTTCACCAACACTATCGTTGGCTAGTTTTGCTAACTCTGCAATGACATTCTCCATTTTCTGATCTTGATGTTCCATTATAGACCTGACCATGGTCTCCACAGTAGAGCGGTCAAATGAATCCTCCATTTGAACCCCAATTTTCCAGACCTTAGTAAACCAGGTTGCATTACTGGGTTGGTCTCCAATTTGCGGCCAACAGATCATAGGAACCCCAGCAGCCAGGCTCTCCATTGTAGAGTTCCATCCTGAATGAGTCAAGAACCCACCAATGGCTTCGTGGCTCAAAACCTCTTCTTGCGGAGCCCAATTCACAATCACCCATCTTCCCTTTTCCTTCCTATCCATAATTTCTCTAATAACCAACTCATAGTCTTCCCCTGCCTCTTCAATTAACACATCTGAGCTCAACACTAACACAAATGCCTTTCCGCCGTTCACTAACCCATTCCATAACTCCTTCAATTGGGAGCTTGTTCGCTTCACCAAGCTTCCGAAGCTGACAAACACCACGGATCTTGGAGCCTGTGAGTCAAACCACGCCAAGCAACTGTGATCTTCTTTCCAAAATTCAAATTGGGACTGGGCTGAGTTCTTCAACAGAGAGTGAATTGGTCCAATTGTGTAAACTTTGTTATATATCTTGGAAAGATTCGTCACAAATTCACCTTCGAGTTTGTCAAAGGTGTTGAGAATTACACCACAGGATTTAGATGTGGCCAAGATTTGGTTCACTAAGTTCATCGGGTCCTGTTTTGCTACATCTTCGACTGACCAAATTCCTGGCAAATCTTTACATCTTAAAAGCCCTTCTCCACCAGGAATTCCACGGAGGAGTTGGTTTGAATTTCCCACTACAAACAGAGAAAATTAAATGGGTTTAAAGTTTTAACTCAAATTATCAATCTCTTATGCAGAAAATTGAATCAACGAAGTTACCTGGGTATGGAATTTGGCCGTCTTCAAGAAGCTTGGGAATGGAGAAGAAAAGAAACAAGAAACGGGCGCTGAAAGTAGAGAAACAAAATACAGGGATACCCAATTCTTGAGCTATATCCATTGGAAAACGAAGAATGACATCTGTAATAACACAAGTGATGGGAGAAGTCCCATTATTGTAGGAGAGGAGAAGTTGTCGGAAGAGGGATTTAGTGACTTGGTTCAAGGAAACATAGAGCTTGCCGTTGAGAACATTGTGGGGTTCATCCGGCGGGAGGCCGTCGGAAATGGAGTGGAAATGAAGGGAAGGAAGTTGGGGGGGGGGGCGGTGGATGCGGCGGTGGTTGTGGTCTGTCTCTTATACACATCTAGATGTGTATAAGAGACAGCATCTATAGTGTCCCCAGAATAAGGCGTCCAACCATATTCATATACTACAGACCATTTTGGTTATCACTTAAGACATGATCCACTTGTATCTGTCTCTTATACACATCTAGATGTGTATAAGAGACAGCTATATATATATATATGTATATATGCTGTTTAGTTTAGATATATATGTATGTATTTATATATGCTCTTTAATTTAGATGATTAATTTTTTTTTTTTTTGATGTCAAATGGAAGAAAAAAAATTTTAAAAAATTATCATTATACATATAAAAATTACTAAATTTCATCAACGGTAGTTTATTGAGATTTTTAATTCAATATTGTGGTTAATAATTTCACTAAAAAAAATGTACAAAGAGATAAATTGATAATCTTGTTGCTGAATATTTATGAATACATTTATATAATCTCTGTTCCAATCAAAATCATTTTTCATAGCGAACGCCCAAAAAAATATTCCATATATTTTGGTAACTGGTTTTATCTAATGTAATCTCTAAAATCATTTTTGTTTGTTTATTTATTCAATTCTATGAGGATTTTCATTAAAGAATCCATTGAATAAATTTATAATTTATATAGTATAGTAACTTTCTTTTACTTCTTTTCAAATTTTATTCAATTGGATAGGGTAAAAAAAAACTTTCATTTATATCTATTTTTTTTTCTAAAAAACATACATACATTCTAATCTAAATTTTAATTTTAAAAAAACAAGTCAAAATTAAAAAAACATATATTTATATCTAAATTAAATACTTTATTTAGTTATATGACGTATTAAAAAAATTATGTTAGGATCTTTAGTTATTTGTATTTCTTTAATACATGCAATCAATATTCGTCGTGTGTGTGTGGTTTTTTAAGGAAATTCAATTAAGACAAAACATAACTTTACTTCTATAATAAAGCTTTAATTTAGTACTTAGGCCGATAAATTTACCAGAAAAACACAAATTAGAAACTTCATGATTGGGATTCCACGTTATAAACGTGATAAGAACAGTTTAATTTGTTCCAATCATTTCTATGTTTGGTTTAGTAGTAAATTAATAGAAAGATAATGGGTCATGGCGGTGCTCAATGGAAAATTGTTCAAATTAATCCAACATTCAAAATTTCTTTTTAATGTAATTGACCTTTTTTTTTTCGGAAAACTTGTTTTTTTTCCTTTTTTTTTTCTCCGTTTTAAAGATGCGAAAATACCCACTTTATCCTTAGTTTCAAATGAATCACTTCTCACTTCTCCTTTACTTTTTGGGCTTAGTGTTTGTCTTATATTACAAAAACATCACACATACCGAAAATTATCTAAGTTTAAACTTTATGAAGCCATTTAAAAGTAATATACTTTAAAATTTGGCTCAATTTATAAGCATGGTTTTTGGAAAGAACAAAAAAAAAAAAAAAGTATGAAAAGCGACTTTCATTTAGTTAAAATGGAGTTGTATCGACAAATACATAACCAAAACAAAATTATCGTTCGCGCAAAAAAGTGGCAATAGTTGATAGCATGTACGTGAATTGAAACTCAGGTGACATCAATTTGGAGATACTTTTAATGATTCAAAATCAATTTTTAGTAGTATGAAAATGTGAATAAAAGTGTTAAAATAAACATTGAATTAATTTTTAGTGGTTAAAATGTGTTTCGAAGTGATTTTAATTACTTCAAAATCATTTCCAAAATGCACTTATCCTCATGTTGCAAAACAATGGAAAATGGTATTTCTATGGAATGAGACAACACCACAAGAATTTTGGGTTTTAATGTCGATTGAAACAAGTGAAATCGGATGTATAATGTCGGTTTTAAAAAAAATAGATCTTTAAATGTCAGTTTTAAAACCGACATTGAAGTCGGGCTACAATGTCGGTTAAAACCGACATTAAAGGCCTTTTTTTTTTTTTTTTTAACTTTTCTTAAAAACATTTCAAACTAAATGAAATCTTCTCTCTCCTTTCACTTCTCTCTTACCAAACCCTCTCCTCTCTCCTTAGCCTGGCCGTGCACATCAGTTCCATGGATTGTCGTCACCAGTGTTGCTTGGATCTTTGTCGTCATGGGCTTTTTTTGTTGGTGGGTCATCGTCGTGGGTGTTCTTCGATTGTTTTTTGGTTGGTTTTCATCGGCGCGTGGGTGTTCTCGTGGGTTGTCGTTATCAGTGTTGCTTTGATCTCCGTCGTCGTGGGCTTCTTCCAATGGTGGGTCATTGTCGTGGGTGTTCTCTGGTTGTTTTTCGGTTGGTTTTCATCGGTGCATGGGTTTATGGGGGTGTTCTTCATCGGTGCGTGGGTTCTTTGTTGTTCATTGCGTGTTATTTTCGTGGTTCTTCGCGTGTTCCTTCGGGGTGTTCTTCGCCGGCGCGTGGCCCTTAAGTGGCATTGTTCTCCGGTTGTTTTTTCGGTGGTTGTTTGTTGTGGTTGTTCTTTCGGTGGGTCAGCTCGCCATTTGTCTAGCTAGTTCCGATCGTAGAAGTAGGTCGCCAGCATCGTGGTCAGCTCGCCGTTTGTCAGATCTGCCGTCTTAACTTTATTTGCAAAGGTCTGGTGCTCACCAACGTTCCAATCTTCGAGTTCCGATTCAGATCTCTTCAAGTTTGTTGGTTGTTTAAGTTGTTTGCTTGGAAAGGTAAAATTTTATTTTCATATGAATTTTCAATTTAGTAATTTAAAGTTATTTCATTCATTTTATTTTTATTTTAATGATTAAGCTTATTGAAATTTTGAAATGTTGGAATTAAATTAGTTGAAGAATATATACTTGGTTGGTAGTCTTGAAATTTGTTGATTATTGATTGATGTGGTTCAAGTGTTATTTCATTAATTTTATGTTTTGTTTCAATGATTATGCTTCTTGAAATTTGTTGATGTTGGAATGAAATTAGTTGAAAATATGTACTTGGTTGATAGTCTTGCTTGGTGTGGTTCAAGTATATATCAAAATCCTTTTCTTTCAATTATATATAAACTAATTTGGTGTTACTTGGATGATTAAGTTTGATTGGTGTGGTTCAAGTGTTATTTCATTAATTTTATGTTTTGTTCCAATGATTAAGCTTCTTGAAATTTGTCAATGTTTGAATGAAATTAGTTAAAGAACATGTACTTGGTTGATAGGCTCAAGTATATATCAGAACCAATTTGTTAATGTTTTAGGATTATTGATTATGGTTAAATCTACAAGCTTATGGTTACGTAATTTTCCCTTGTTATTGTTTGTCTTTTTTGTAGATTAAGTAGCATATTTTACAATCATCGATAAGTCATGGATGAAAATGAATAGAATGTCAGCTGAGTATGGTTTAGGGGTTGAGATGTTTATTAAAAATGATCTACAACATTCAAATATACCAAATGTCATGAGTTGTCCATGTTTGAAGTGTGTGAATGCAAAGACTCTAAATATGAACACAATAAGAGATCACTTATTTTTTAATGGTATAGATCAAAGTTATCAGACATGGATTTTTCACAGTGAATCATTACCGATAAAGAGAAACAATGAAAATGTGTCTACTAGTGAAAGAGACAAAGTTGATGAGGATGATGTTGATGTTGATGACACAATTGGAATGTTTGAGGCTGCATGCAACTATTTTAATGAAAAATTTGAAATTTTGAAGAATTATTAGATGATGGAAGAAACCATTGTACCCAAATTGTAAAACTTTTTCCAAAATATCTATATTGGTAAAGTTATATATCTGAAAGCTAAATTTGGATAGAGCGATAAGAGTTTCACTGAGTTGTTGGAATTAATTCATGACATATTACCTAGTCCTAATGAAATTCCAACTTCTACTTATGAAACAAAAAAGATGTTGGGTACTCTTGGAATGAAGTACGAGAAGATTCATGCATGTAGCAACGATTGTTGCTTGTTTAGAAAGAACTCTCTAATGCAAATGTATGCCCCATTTGTGGTACGTCAAGATGGAAGCTTCATAAAAATTTAAAGGAAAGGGCTAATAATATCCCAACAAAAGTCATGTGGTATTTCTCCCCAGTTCCAAGATTTGAAAGAATGTTTTGAAGTAAAGAAACAACAAGTTTATTGACGTGGCATAAAAAAGAAACAAATAGTTTATTAGAATATCCCAAATATCGTGGGAAAAAAATAGACAATTTGTAGCCAGAGTTTGGATCAGAACCTAGAAATCTTCGTCTTGCTCTTTTGACAGATGGTGTAAATCCTCATGGAGATCTTAGTAGTAGATATAGTTGTTGGCCAGTGATGTTAGTGACGTACAATCTACATCCATGGTTGTGCATGAAGCGAAATTTTTTTATGTTGACTGCTTTAATATTTGATCCTAAACAAATGAAAAATGAGATAGATGTTTATTTAGCTCCGTTAGTAGATGATTAGAAAAAACTTTGGAAAGATGGAGTAAATGTTATGATGCATATGAAGAACAACATTTCATGCTTAAAGCTATTTTATTATGTACCATTTATGATTTTCCTACGTATGTTAACTTGTGTGGTTGTACCGTTAAAGGATATCATGCATGTCCAATTTGTAGAGAGAAAACTTCATCCACTTATTTACCAAAAGGAAATAAGATGACATATCTTGAGCATCGCAAGTTTCTACCACGCCATCATCCATATAGAAAACAAAAGAAAGCTTTTAATGGTGCACAAGAATTAGAATTTGCTCCAGAACCATTGAGTGGGGAAGAAATTCTTGTAGAAACAAGTAAGTATCAATATTCATTTGGTAAGAAAACTATCAAGGA
Organism: Benincasa hispida; assembly: GCF_009727055.1. Lineage (NCBI taxonomy): Eukaryota > Viridiplantae > Streptophyta > Magnoliopsida > Cucurbitales > Cucurbitaceae > Benincasa > Benincasa hispida. Next base: position 45,023,511 of record NC_052351.1, read on the forward strand.
AAAGAACAGTGGAGATAGGCCTTCAACTTATTGGAAGAAAAAATCTATTCTTTTTGAGTTAGAATACTGGAAGTATCTTGACGTGCGACATTGTTTAGACGTGATGCACATTGAAAAGAATGTATGTGCAAATCTTATTGGCATGTTGCTTGATATTCCTGGTAAAACGAAGGATGGAATAAAAACTTGATTAGATTTGGTGGAACTGAACATTAGATCAGAGTTAGCCCCTCAAGTAGGAAAGAAAAAAGTCTTTTTACCTCTCACATGTTATACATTAACACGAGCTGAGAAATTGAGCTTTTGTAAGATACTATTAGAAATTAAAGTACCTGAAGGCTATTAATCGAACATTCAAAGTTTAGTATTGCTCACAAATTTGAAACTTTACGAACTTAAATCACATGACCATCATGTTCTTATGCAACAATTATTACTTGTAGCCATTCGTGATATTTTACCCAAACATGTAAAACTTGCAATTACTCATCTATGCTTCTTCTTTAATGCTATATGTTGCAAGGCGATCGATTCATCTTAGTTAAAGGGTATATAAGAGGATATAATTGTCACTCTATGCCTCTTAGAGAAGTATTTTCCACCATCATTCTTCACAATATTGGTACACCTTGTAGTGCTTCTCGTAAGAGAAGTTGAGTTTTGTGGACCTGTTTATTTGAGGTGGATGTATCCTTTTGAACGATACATGAAAGTGTTGAAAACTTATGTACGAAATAGAAATCGACCAGAAGGATGTGTTGAAGAAAATTATATTGTCGAAGAGACTATAGAGTTTTGTTCTGAATTTGTATCTGGTGTTAATTCTATTGGGCTAAACTCATCAACAAAGAAAGCGAACTCAAATATTGATAGAGCATTTGTTAGCTGCTTCTTTTATCAGACCGAATAAGGATGAGTTGGATCAAGCTCATCTTTATGTCATTCAAAATGTAAATGATGTACTTCCCTACGTCGAATATGTAGATCTCCATCTTATTCTCGTTTTAGGTAACTTGATTATTCAATAATCTACTAACTTTGTCATTTATAATAGGCAACATATGGATATTTTATCTAAGCTCAATTCTGGTAAAAGTAAAAGTAGAAAGTGGCTTCAAGAAGAGTATAATCATACATTCAGTCGGTGGTTGTCCATACGGATAATCTCTAGAGGTCTATTATTTGATGTATAATTAAATGTTAACTACTAAACTATTATAAAATATATTGTAGGTTGCATTGGCTCTCGAAGTTCCCAAAAATTTTATATTGCCTTCTTTAAGATGGATAGCTAATGGACCTTGTCTAACTATGGCAAAATATTATGGTTACGGGGTCAATGGTTACTACTATCACACAAAGAATCGTGATGATATTAGGAGGGTTCAAAATAGTGGAGTTATTATAACGGCTACCACAATGCAAGTCTCTAGTGCTAAGGACAAAAGCCCCGTCATGTCAGATATGACTTTTTATGGTGTAATACGAGAAATATGGGAGCTTGACTATCATGGATTATCATTTCTTTTATTCAAATGTAATTGGGTTGAGAATAAAAATGAAGTCAAAGTAGACGAGTTTGGGTTTATTATTGTGGACCTCAATCGTATTGGACATAAATCAGACCCATTTATTTTAGTTTCTCAAGCAAAACAAGTCTTCTATGTAAAAGATCTCGCAAATTCGGGTTGATCAATTGTTTTAACATCTCCACAACAAACAATTGAAGATGATTTTTATGAAGATGAAATAAGAGATATGCTATAAGAGTGTGGTTATAGAGGTATGCAAAGAATGCCCAATGTTGATACATCTATTGAGATTAATGATGCAACATCCACATACATTAGAAATGATTGTGAGGGTAGATGGGTTGATAAATAATGTATTAAACATGGTATGTCATTTACTATGGTTATATGTATTTAAATATTAAGATTATATGTTTTTTGTATGAGTTTTTTTTTTCTACAGAATGACATGGAAAATTCAGCAAGTAGCAACGAGGATGATAGCAATATGATCCCACAAAAAAATAGCAGAATAAGTATTCCACGTGGCCTAACTACTATGTCTGAGTTGGCACAAATAAGGACATCTAGGCAACAGTTGGCCATTGATTATAATGAACATGGACAACCGATTGGATTTGGTGCAAAGAAAATGCAAAGTTATATAGGAGTTTGTGTTCGACAACAAATACCTATAACGTATAATTCCTGGAAAAAAGTTCCAAACCATCTAAAAAATAAACTTTTTGATTGTGTAGCGGTATGTTTTCTAAAACTTTAATTCATGTGCATAATAGTTTATTAGTTTATTGTTTACTACTTTTTTAATTGTGTAGATGTTGTTCAATGTGGACTTTTAAGTCCAAACATGGTATACTCATGTCTGCATCTAGAAAGTTTCGGATTTTCAAGACCACATTGACTCAAAAGTTCATACTTCTATTTAAGGATGAACCCTCGGTCTTGCAATTTCCTTCCAACAATATTCTCATATAGAGCAAGATCAGTGGACATCGTTTGTTAATGAATGATTAAGTGAAGAATGGGATGTAAGCCATTCTAAATAAATGTCATATTATCATTGTTTTGATAAGTAACTTCAACTAGATTTGTTGTATATGAAATCAGTTGTCTTCAAAAAGAAAGAAGGTCGAAATGTGTATATAATCATCATATTTCTCGGAAGGGTTATGCGAATCTTGCCCAAGAATTAGTAAGTTTTTTGACGTAAATTAAATCTTTTATTCTAACATGTTTATGCTAATTAAATATGTATGTTCATGTAGAATATATCGAGTGATCCTTCTTATTGGGCAACTTTATGGAAAAAAGCACGAAAAGGAAAAAATAATGAATACTTTGATGAAGTCACTCGAGAATGTGCCAATCGAATTGTAAGTTTATATTGTGCAAAGTTTAAGATGGCATATATATAATGTTTGAAACATGTGATGATATAGATATTGTGTGAAAATTGTAATATGTTTTACAGGATAAATTGGTCGAAGTCTATGAAGGTGAAGATGTTTTGTCCAAAGCATTGGGTACAGGTGAACATTGGGGACGTGTTAGAGGAGTGGTGATTTTGTTTCCCATTTCCAATATTTCAAATTAGTAAAACCAAAATTCTCAATGAGCCAAGAAATTGAAGGAGGCTCTAATAAAGAAAAATGTTCGACATGGTAAAATGTCAAGAGAAAAAACTCATAGTAGACAATCTCATCAGTCCAAATCATCTGTTGAAAGTGTCGCACTAAGTGCATCTGAAGAAGAAGATACTGAGAAGATGCCTAAAGAAGATTTGGAGGTAATTTATTTGTTGTGACTTTTAAATTTTAATCATATTATGCTTAACCATGCCTGACATTAGTTCTTTCAAATTTGTTAAGGGGACACCATGCCACTTGGCTATAGGAACTGTAGATAATATTGTTGCAGTAGCCACAACATTTGATGATGATATGTCATGCTTAATTGTTAAAGTTCTGATTGACATTGTCATGAGAGAAGATTTGCCTATACCAATTCCTATGAAGGAAAAAATAAAGTCCTTAAATCAAGCAATAGGCAACTTCGTAACATGGCCTCGTGAATTTGTAGTTATGGTTGACGAGAAAAAAATATGCCTCTTTTTTAGTATATGAGTTTGGTTATTATTATTTTTCATACTTTGAATTTTTGTAACTTTGGTTATGGTAGGACCATTCAACAATTAAGAGTTTCGGTCAGTCCTCCAAATATACTAACGCCAATGGTACCATCAAACTCTTGAACGGACATGCCGTGAACGATATAGACATGATCCGTATCAATTTGAACGAGCATATATTTGGAAGAGACCAATTTGGTTATTTAGGCCACGATGATCTGATCCAATATTGCAATATGGTTAAAATAGGTTACATGTGTATTTTGACATACTTTGCATAAGTATTACTCATGTAAATTCACTCATGTATATTTTGTTTCATGTTTAAATAATAATTTTTACTTTGTTTAGGTATCTTTGGGATAAAAGTGGTCCGATATTACGAAGAAGTTTTTTTTTTTTATAATTGATCAAGCAAGAATATCGCCACATGTGACTCAAGATATTTGAGCCAAAAATTTAGCCAACCAACTAGAATTGACTAATTTGGACAAATTAGTCCTTATTCCATATAATACATGGTAAGTAAATTACAAGTTCTTTAGTTATTTTTAATTTGCATTATACGTGTACTAATATTTCAAAATTGTTGCTTATTATAGTTATCATTGGATATTGATTATAATCAATCTACAAGAAAATTGTATTTATGTTTTGGACTCTATTCGAAGTAAGGTTCAAGAGGATTTTCATGGAGTTATAAATATGTAAGTGTAATTGAACTTTCTTAGCTCTTAATTGAAGTTTTATGTTTAACTAATGTTTTCAAACTATTTAGTGAATTGAAAACATGGCAAGCCAAACATGATCTCTAACACCATCGGTCTTCTCGAAAATGGAAACCTGTAAAGGTAAATTTGCATTCATTTTTTTAACAATTTATGTTCATTCGAATATAGGAATAATTGTTTTCAACTTCTTTATATGCAGTGCCCTCGTCAATTAGATTCTACAGGATACGAGTACTATGTGTAAAAGTATATACATGAAATAGTGCATAATCCTACTACTTCCATTACTAGCGTCGTACGTAAATTATTTATTTTTTTATAAAGCTATAATAAATGGATGTAAGCTTATGTTGAGTTTATCTTTTTTTTACCTTTTTGTAGTTCAATACAAAAAATGCATATACCCAAGGAGAGATTGACGTAATTCGAACCGAATGGACAAGTTTTGTTGGCCGATTTATGTAAGAATGTACTTCTTGTTTTTTGTCTCAATAGAATATAAATGCTAGCTTATAATGGATGCAAATTTATCTAACCATAATCTGTTTATTGGAAGATTTATGTATAATTTTTTTATTTATGGGGTATTTGGTGTAAGTACTCATGGAAGTACTGATTGATATTTGTGAATGAGAGAAATGATTATTATAGATGTGGTTGATAATTATAATTATTGTTCTATGAAAGTATATTATCAATATACAAATATTGGTGATTAGTGTGCTTATTTCATATTTGATGAGTATATAGAATGGATTGGAAATATTAATTCTTGTTTGTTGATAAATTATTATAGAAGTGTGCACTTTGTAATTAGTTTAGTGGTAGAGTGTATTGTTCTGTCTATTGTTATATTTTAGGTTTGAGTTCAATGAATTCATAGGTGGAAGACAAATATTGATGGCTTCCCATGCAATTTTTTTAATATTTTTTAATAAAAAATAATGACGGACATTTCCTGACCCAACACGAGACATATAATGTCATTTTTAACTTTTTGACCGATATTAAAAATGGATTCGACAACAGAATTTAAAAAAAAGGACAATAATTGAAAAAAAAACGGACATAGATTCTAGGCTTCAATGTTAGTTTAAAGAGCTTCAATGGATTCCGGGCTTTAGTTGACAAACGACATTAAAAGGCTTTAATGTCGGTTGCAACCGACATTAAAGACAGTGTTATTAAAGCTCTTTAATGTCGGTTGTCTTTAATGTCGGTCGACATTAAAGTCCAAAATTCTTATAGTGCAAGTATTGTTCAATAAGCATAAAGTTCATTTCAAAATTAATTGACAATATGATGAGTAATTCATGTATTTATAAAGATTGTGACATCTATCCATCTTAATTAATTACAATACAAAATATCTATGAACTTTGAGATACATTTTAATTTTCTCTTTTGTTTAACATATTTTGTTATGAGTTTTCAGACAAACATTTAATATTCTTATTTGTTTCATATAATTTCATGTTGTAAAATTCAAGATATTTTGATCAATGGAATTTTAAAACCTGTCTATCATGAATTTTCTAATGCGCAGCTTCACTTTAGAAGAAATGATTTGGAATTCACAAAAGAGCTAAAAAATGGGAGAAATACAAGTTCAACTTAAAAAATTGTGAAGAGCTTCACTCAACCCACAAATTTCGACGGATCTTATTCGAAACTTAAAGATTGGTACAGATCTGAGATGAGATTGGTAGATCTGGCGAATGCACAATGCTGGCAAGCACCAGACCTGGCGATCAGAGCTAAATCACTACGTCAACAATCAGATCGGAAGACCCACGAGTAGACCAGACAAATAAACGACTGGATCTGAACCCACCACCAGATTTGCAGATTCGACGTTGGCGACGAGCTAAATGGCAAACGAACCTGTACAAGATGATGAGCTGATCGACACCGGAGATTGGACCTGCACGAGTTGCACGAACGAACGGACCTGCACAAGCTGCACCTCCACGAGCTGACTACGAGGTTCCTGCACGAGCAACGAAGAATAATGGCGGATAGATCTGCACAGCGAATGATAATGACGAAGGGTGATGATGGTCAAAGGCAAGAGGGTTTGGAGGAGAGGTGAGAAAGGAGAGAGAAAAAAGATAGAGAAATGGAAGAGAGGATATTTTTACTAAATGAAAAAACATAAATGGATATCTACAATGTTGGTTTAAATTGACATTATAGTCTAATTAAAACATATCTTTAATGTCGATTTAAAACCAATATTAATGATCCACTTTTTTAAAAAAAAAAAAAAAAAAATCGATATTATACATCTGTTTTTGGTTTTTTCATTCGACATTAAAACTCAAATTTCTTGTAATGAAGTGGGATTTATATTCTTGAAAATAAGCCTTAAAAATATAATCTAATCAATTAATAAATATTCAAGAATACATTAATAAACTTTTGGCGTAAAAATATCAATTTTTTTTTATTTAAATGACTAACTATTACTAGATTTAATTAATGAAAACATTAATTATTCTCTTACATATAATTTGGTAATTGTTTAGTTTTAGTTTTTTATATACAAAATTGGTGTAATAAACGAAGATATTTAATATCCAAGCACATAGGTTAATTATCTTAGCATTTAATCATTAGGTTACACAAGGATTTATTGGATTTCATCACCACATCCTTTTCCAATTCTTGATCTAGTGTTTTGTATTTATATATAAAATAATACAAATGGAGTGGAGAGATTTGAATACCATGGACTTCCTAGTCCTCGACACACTATGATGCCAATTGAGCTAAACTCTTTTTCGTAGAAAATTACGAAGTATAAAAGAGAAAATATTTGGAGATTAACATCAAGGTTTCTCAACCAACATTACAAAGAGGATGAACTTTAAATACAAAGTTTAAAATAGGCCCAATGTGCTTTTACCTATAAAATAACCTAAAACTAATTAACATAATCTAAAATACTATTACATTAATATTAAATACTAAAGTGCTATTACAACAATATTTAATACTCTAAAATCTCTTTAAGTGAACATGATGGTGACGACTCGGAGCTTATGTACTAAGAAGATGTGTTGTGAGTTCGAAGAATTTAGATAGATATTCTTTTTGTTTTTTGTTTTTTTTTTTTTTTTGAAAAAAGGGAGAGAAGAGAGAGGGGGAAAAAAAGGAGGAATAGGGGAAGGAGAGACGTATCTTGTAGGAAAAGATTTGAGATTTTTGGCTGATTTGGAAATTAGAAGGAAAGAGAAAAGATATGTTTAATAGATGGGAAAACGGGAAGTTAGGATTTGATTAGAAAATGCAATTAATAGAATATAGAAAGAAGATTAATGAAAAAAAAAATAATTCGATATTTCCACGTTTCCCTGGGTTCAATATCGATATGAGAGGTGAATCAATATTTCCATTATTTCGTAGAAAAATTCATGAAACATACTAAATTAAACAACAAAATGTCACTAATGTAAACAAAATATAAATAATAGATAAGTTTATTTGTTTAGAAATCATAAAATATTTATTTACTAATTTAAATCTATTTTTGAATTTTTGTTTTTATAATTTTTTTAGAAATATCTATTAAAATTAAAATTTTATCTATATTTTTATTAAATTTTTCCTTAAATTAAGATCTCGATATTTATGTGGATATAAATTTTTTAAAAGAAGAAGAGAAAAAGTAATTGAAAATTTAAATGGATGTGAAAAGAGGAGAGGGAAAAGATGGTGTGAAGATTTGATTAGGTGTTGAAAAGATAAGAAAAATTGGGAAGAGAGAGAATATATGAGAATTGATTTGCTTTGCTTTGATTTTTTTTTTTAAACAAATGAAATGTTTAAGGTTTGGAGGAAGAGGGAAAAAAATTGCATCCCTTTTGGGTTTAGGGTTAGACGCCACCGGTTTATTTATTTATTTACTTGAGCAAATGTTGAGAGATCAGATTGAAGATGAAGAAGGCTAAAATTTGAATTGAAAGCAAAAAAATAAAGCATTGAGGGGGAGATTTTCTTAGATTTTGAATGAAGAAATGAGATTTGAGAAATTTGGATGAGATCTTAGAGATCTAGAGAGCAAGAAGAAGATGGAAGAGAAGCCCATAGATTCAAGGTTTTTTTTTTTTTTTTTTTTTTCTTCTTCTTCTTTTCAAGAGTAAAATTTAAAGGAAAAAAGAAAGAAGAAGAAATAGACGGAAGTATTTTGAGATTTTGAAAGAGAAACCATTGAAAGATCTAAAGGGAAGAGAGATATTGGGATTTGTGTCCAAAAGCTTCCTAGTTATTTATTTAATGTAGTATTTAATTTAATGATTAAATATGCAATAATAAATTATCCAATACAGTGAATATCCAAGATTATTTCATGACTGTAGAAGTGGATCGTGTTCAAGTAATAAGCTAACGGTCTAAAGTATATGGATGAATACGACCCACCTTGTAATTATTACAAACGATGTGATCCAAATCATTCATATGGAGATATGTGAGTGGGATATCTTATATCAAATCGTTCATATGAAGACATGTGAGTGAGGTATTCTACACAAAGAGTTTGTATATGACTGGATTACAAAAGAATTAATCTCTTTTTGTGACTTCATTAATTGAAGAGATTAATATCTCATAGGATGATCATATGTAACTCCATCTAAATCCTGAGTGAGTTACAAACTCTTGTTTATTAAGGCTCGTCCTTTGATTTGCATGGATGAGAATGACTCAAGTCGCTGACTCAGTAAGCCTACCATTTTAAGACTTTATTGAATAGGGAGTTGGGAACTAATTTCACAAAATGTAACTCACTCCTTCATATTTAGGGTAAGTAGATGAGTAGTTCCTTTAAATGCTGACTCTGGAACTTGGAACAATGGGGTCCCACCCTCTCACTAACTTAAGAAGAACTTTGTTTATGATTGGATCATAAACAAAATGTTCTTCAATAGTACTTAAGAGGTAATTACAGGAGTAAAATAGACAATTGGACCAGCTGTAATTAAGAGCAACTCCTGAAGGATCGACTTACGTGTAATGGTTATATCCATGGACGCAACATGTTCTACAGTGCATAAGACTACAATTATGAGTATAATGGATTGCCCCATAGTTAATACATGTTGATTAATTTAATTAATTAATCTCGAATCATTGGAGCTTATAATCTAAAGGCCCATTAAGTCCCCTAGCTAGCTCACAATGAATTAGCAAGGACTAATGTTTTGAAAGAACAATTTGAGTGTTCAAATTAATTTAGGGAATAATATGTTAATTATATATGATACAATTAACATAATAATATAGATACAGTATAGTATATAGTTAATTTCGAATTAAACTATATAATATGGGAGATGTAATGTATTTGATTGTGATTCAAATAACAAATTAATATAAATAAGATTTATATTAAAACTATAGGTTAACAAATTAATATGAATAAGATTCATACAAAAACAATAGGTTAAAAGTTTATGTGAATAAGATTCATATTAAAACTTTAGGTTATGAAAGAAATAAATATTTGAATAAGATTCAAATATATTTGATTAAAAGTGAGATAATTGTTTAATTAATTAATTATAATTAAAATAACTCCCTTGAGGGAGTGGCAGAGAAAGAAGAAATGGGAAGTTATCCCACTTCACGTAAAAGATAGAGAGGTTAGTTCTTCTTTGCAAATTTTGAATTTTACTCTCTTCTCTTAAAGATCTCATAACACAGAGAAATGAGTTCTATGAAAAAAAAATACTTATCCATATAAATTCCCTCTATCTATCAAAAGAGGCTCCCACAAGCTAGTCTTTGTCAGAGTAGGAAGGAAGACTCTATGTGTTGGGAATGTCCTAGAACTCGCAGTTCGTGTTAAACATTCTATTTATCAATAAAATATTATTGAGTAACTTATTCAATAAAGTTGTTGATTTTTCATTCTATTATGAAAATTCAATAAACATATCCATGACTATAGTGTGAATACTTTAACTTTATATGGTGACATAAATAGGATCAAGTTAATAGTATATAGCCTAAATGGTCTAATAAGTATATAGATGAAATTGGGTATCTCATCCTGGTAACACTATTGGATGCGGCCCATTTTGTAGGTAATACAAATGATGTGATCCACAGATCATTTATATAGAGACATGTGAGTGGGGCATCCTATGCAATGAGTTTGCAGACTGGACCACAAAATAGTCATTTTTTCTTTATAATGACCGTTTACTGTTAAATCTGACTATTTCGTTTTAAGTAACCTAGGTTAACTCAATCTTAATCCTAAGCTAGCTATGAACTCCTATTTGTTCGGGATTATTCTTTTATCTGCATGGGTGAGCGTAGTCCAACAGCACTGCTCAATAAGCGTTCCATTTTGTGGATAAGACAGGATGAATAACTGGGACATTAAGATGAAATTCACTCTTACCCAATTTAGGGTTAGCAGATAGGTTGTTCTCTTAAGTACTGATTCCAGGTTTTGAACAATCGGAGCCCTGCCTTCTCATGATAGAGAAAGAACTTGATTCATAAGTATTATGAATCAAAATGTTTATTAGAGAGTCAGTGGGAACTTAAGAAATGAGATGTATTCACAGGGGTAAAATGTGAACTTGACCCAGCTGTGATTACGAACAATCTGTGAAGGATCGACTTATTGATCATGGTTATATCAAGTGGACATAATACATCTACAATGAGGGGAGTTCAACTATGGGCTTCAGTGGAGTGACCCATTAGTTAACGAATGGGAGTTAATTCAGTGTAATGAGTTTAGCCAATTAATCTCGGATCGTTGGAACCCATGATCTGTAGGTCCACGAGGTTCCCCTACTAACTCGACATGGATTAGTTTTAGAGTAGCATGATAAATTAATTTGAAACGTTCAAATTAGAATTAAGCAAAATAGGAGAATTTATATTTAAATATGATCTAAATATATGAAAGTGGATTTGTGTAAAATTAATTTAATATTTGATATTAAATTAACTAGAATTAATTGAATTATTTATTAATTTTATTAAAAAAATAATTTATGAAATTAATTTTACAAAATTAATAATATTTTCAATTTTAAAATCAAATTGATTTTTAGAAATCATTTGGTTTTGGAAAAATGATACAAAATGAAAATTTGGTTTTTTCCATTATCATCTTCAACTTGCTCACACCAAACCTATTAAGTTAGGCTTCAATAAATCCAAGCATGAGTTGTATCTCATGCAGCCATCTTCTTTGCGTGATAGCTTGCAATAAATTGAAACATGCATTCAAAGAGTTTTTACAGAAAAATTTGAGCTGAAGAAATTGTTCTTCAAGTGGGTTGTAGCAGTGAGCTTCTCTCCAAGTTTTCTTTCGTTCAAGCTGATTTGGAGCCACACAACTCATTTTAAAGCTCTAAGAGGATAGTGAGAAAGATCTTGAGGTAGTTCATAGCAAGTTTCAGAAAAGATGACAGCTGAGAATCAAGATCTAAAGGAGTTCTACAAAGGTATGGCTTCAAACCCTCTTATGTTAGATGAGCATGCTTTAGTTACTGCTAAAATTAATGAATTAAAGTGCTTATTGATCCTTGTTGCTTCCGCTGCATGCTGATATACTCTTACAATTGGTATCAGAGCTTCATTTAAGCACTCAATTTGGTTTAATTTTAGTGTGGTGGGTATTTTTCATGAGTTATATGAACATGGTGCACTGATTTGAATATTCTGAGTTTTGGCATTTATTTTTCTTTAATTTCTTGATTAAATTTGTAATTGGCTTTTGATTCATGAGCTTATATGTGTTCTCAAGAGTCTGTAATTTATGTGGAGTCATTAGAGTTGAAATTAATGTGTAATTGAAGAAACAAATGAAGAAGGCCGAGCTGTAGATTCCAATTTTTCAGCTTCTACTCAAATATAGCCGTTGAGGTATAAACGCTGAATGATCGTGTAGCAAAAGGTGCTGTACGATAGCATTAAACGATCGTGTAGCTTTATGCAGGCGCTGAACGATGTCAACAGGCGCTAGACGATAGAACTACACGATCGTGTAGCTTTTCCATGCGCTATACGATAGAACTACACGATCGTGTAGCTTTGCCAGGCGCTATACGATAGCACTGTGATCGTGTAGCTCTACCCGACACTATACGATGGCGATGGACGATAGTTAGAAGACGTAAGAAAATCGTGTTAGATGATAGATATCAGTGCTACACGATGAGCCTTAGCGAGATTTCGAGCATGGAGCGAGAGCAGCCAGTTCGATCGGTTTTATCGAGGTCCTGTCCGGTTCAGCCTCAAAAGGTTTTTGGTTGGTCCGGTTTAGACTTTTTTGATCCAGTTCAAGTTGTTTGGGTTCAGTTTGGAGCGGTTTGAGTGATTCAAAAGCGTTTTTTTTTGTAATAGTTAGGCTTTTGTTTGCTATGCTAAAACTAAAACCATATCAGTTTATGTTTAATTGTTTATGCAGGTGATGTATGTAATAATTAAATAAATCATGTGTATTCATACAGTATGCCATGTAGATTTAAAACCCCACCGTAGGAAGTATGTTACATGCATTGAAAGTATGTTGTAAAATGTTATAATATATAGTATGCATGTTAGGGTTTCTTTGATTTAATATAATTGTTATATGAGATATAGAATACCTTTGTTGTATGTTGTGGATGGTTAGCATGTCTAAAATTTTGTAAGCTGTTATAAAATTGGGTTAGATGTTTAAAATCCATAACGAAAAATAGTTGCATGCTCACTTAGGTTAACAACTAGTTTTAACCGTTAAAACAAATTGTTACTTTATAAAATTTGGTTACATACTCAAATCGGTTCATAAAACCTGTCTAAGGCTGGGGGTACTTAAGTTGACGGTTTACAGAACACCTCCTACCTGGGGATTATGACCAAAAGATTGAATATTGTTAACTGATTTTATGAGCTTGCTTGAGCGATTTGAGGTTTAAGGTTTAAACATTTAGACATCGTAGGGTTATATCCAAATATAATTGTTATACTTAGATAAAATGATATAGACTTAGGTTGTTTAAATTTAGTCATTTTATACCTAAGTAAATACCAAAACATATAGAACACTTCAATGGGAGATTAACAATATATTCGATATATAGTTATTAGCTCTTACGTCCTCAAGAGTTCACACTATAAGATCCATGCTCGGCTTCGTTTCGCTTTTACCGCGACTACTCCATTCTGAAAGTGTTTGCATGGGTCAATAAAAGGCGAATGAGGGAAGTAGTTCATAGTAAGTGGGTGAAGAAAATGTGTCAACATTGTCCTATGGTCTCCTCCATTAGTTTGAAACGTGAGATTCCTATGTTGCGCCTGCTATCGTTTTTAGGCGGCACTACTAGTCGTTAACCACGATGATCCCCTTGAAGGGTTGTAACATAAGATTCAGAACAACCCAAGCTTCAATAAAATGAATAGGGACTTATAGTTCCATCTTAGGTATTGTCTTCTATTTCGGGGGTATATTCATACCGTTCCATAAGATCTGGAAATGGCGGGTCACACCTACAAGAATTACTAGTTGTTAGTAAAGATCTTGACCGGAAATGATAACCAAAAGAACTATAGGAGTAAAAAGTTATTCAGAAATATTATTTGGTCAAGAATTGTCTTGCTTCAGTGAAGGAATTCTTGACTACCCTTCGGTAGTAATTGTTCTAACTCACTAAAGTATCGTTGCAAATAAAAAAAGATTTATTGGGTACTTTATGATTTTATTAAAATTGGATTTAGATGCATAAATATTTAATAGAATTTGTTTAAATTGTTTCAGCAATGTCGAATTCAATCATACAATTGCTAGCTTCCTATAAATTTAACGGTGAAGGATATTCAAACTGGAAATCCAACATTAATACAATGTTAGTTGTGGATGATTTGAGGTTTGTATTGATGGAGGAATGTCCTCGGGTTCCCAGTACAACAGCGAACCGAAATATTCGAGACATCTATGATCAGTGGGTAAGGGCTAATGAGAAAGATCGGGCCTACATCTTAGCAAGTATATCTGATGTACTTAATAAGAAACATGAGGTTATGCCCACCGTGAGATAATGATGTCACTTCAAGAGATGTTTGGGTAGCCGTCATCCTCTGTTCGACATGAAGCTATTAAGTATGTTTAGTTACTCTCATGAAAGATGGAACCAGTTGTACTTACGAGCATCTGGGAAGGGTCATCGTACTGATGATTGGTTATATCCAATGGACATAGAAATATATCTATTGTAAGAAGAATTCAGTTGTCGGTCTTTAGTAGAATGTCTGATAGTTAACGGATGGTGGATATCGTGGCTGAAAAGTTTAGTCAGTTATTCACGTATCGTTGGAGCTTCGAGCCATAGGTCCATAAGGTCCTCTTGGTAGCTTGGATAAAAGTTGAGAATCAGTTTTTTTGTCAGTTTAAAATATTCAAATTGACAAGAGGGAGTTCGATTATATATGATATAATTAAACTAGTTAATTATATATGATATAATTAATTTTATGTATGTTATACATTAACTAGGAGGAAATTAGATATAAATATGATTTATATCTAGTGGAGGAAAAATACTATGGTTAATATATGATATTAATCCATAGATTATGAATATAATGTGATTATATTTATTGTCTATTAATTAGATGGTTAAGGGATAATTGGTTGGCGTCTCTTCTGTTTTCATAACGGATGAGTAAGATGAAGAATCGCTTTGAGACGCTTAAATAGCTCAGGGTTTGTTAAGCATTGGATGCGCAAACATAGTGTTGAAGTGTGTCATCGCTTAGTAAAAATCAGAGCCTATACGATAGTGCTGAACAATCGCTTACTTATACGATAGTGCTGAGCGATCGCTTAACGCTTACACCCGCTCACGCTATTTACTAAATGATCGCTTACCTTTTACTAAGCGATTGTTTAGCGCCCGAGCTTTACTAAATGATCGTATAGATGATCGCTTAACTTTTCCTAGACGTGCTTACCTTTTTCTACATGATCATATACTTCACTTAAACAATCAAGCATTTTGTCTATATGATAGACGAGTCTTTCTTCCACTTGCTTGATCGTTGTATACAATCTCCCTTCCTTCTCCCCTCTACCAAATCCAAACAAAGCCCACCCTTTGGGTTCTCACTCCAAGAATACTGAAGGCTCTGAGTGGTGGTGTCATCTCTGTTTCCTTCTGTACATGTGGAGACTGTTCGAGGTAGACGATTAGGATTTACTGAACGTTAGCTTGCCGTTCCAGCAAAAATGAGATTTACTATGAAGAAAAAGTCTTCAACTGGTATGATTTCTCGGTCTCTAGTTTATTGTTTCTTTAAGCATGCTAGTAATTTAGCGTTGTGAATGCATATCTGTATGTTTGAATGTATATGTGGAAATTCTGTCACAATGAATTTGAAAGATCCGTTTCCGCTTGTAGGTACTCTTGAATAAGAGTTCCTTCAAAAGAGCCTCTCAAACTTATACATTCAGACCTATGTGTTCCGATGAATATAAAAGTACAAGGAGGCTATCAATATTTTGTTGTTTTATTAATGATTACTCTAGATATGGTTACATTTACTTAATCAGTCATAAGTCTGAAACTCTTGAAAAATTCAAAGAATTTAAGGCTGAGACAGAAATTTTTTAAGTAAAAAAATTAAAACACTTCGATCTGATCGAGTGGTGAGTATATGGATTTAAAATTCCAAAAGTATCTAGTAGATCATGGAATTTAGTCCCAACTCACAGCATCTGGAACATCACAACAAAACGGTGTTGCAAAAAGGAGAAATCGAACCTTGTTAAACATGGTTCGATCAATGATGAGTTATGCTCAGTTACCTCAATCCTTTTGGGGGTATTCAGTACAGACTACAGTATTTATTCTAAACGTTGTTCCTTAAAAAACTGTTTCAGAAACACCGTATGAATTATAGAAAGGATGCACAATTAGTTTACGTGATTTTTGTATCTGGGGTTGTCAAGCACATGTGTTGGTACAAAATCCTAAGAAATTGGGAACATGTTCGAAATTATGCCTTTTTGTAGGATACCTTAAAGAAATAAAAGGAGGATTGTTTTATGATCCCCAAGAAGACAAATTATTTGTATCGACAAATACTACATTCTTGGAAGAAGATCATATTAAAAATCATCTACCTCGCAGTAAATTAATATTGCAAGAAATAACAAAAAATGCTACATAAATATCAACAAGAGATGTTGATTAAGTTGGTCCATCAATAACTGTTGTTGTCCCGTCATGTCCATCCCAAAAGTTGAGGATGCTTTGACGTAGTGGGAGGGTTATTAAAAAATCTGAATGCTATATGGGTTTAACAAAAACTCAAAACATCATACAGGATGATGGTTTAAAGGGTTCATTAACCTTTAAAAAGGCAATGGAAGATGTTGACAGGGAATAATGGATAAAAGCTATGGACGTTGAAATGGAGTCTATGTACTTCAACTCTGTTTGGGAACTTGTAGATCAACCCCATAAGGTTACACCTATAGGTTGTAAATTGATCTATAAGAGGAAACGAGACCAAACTGGCAAGGTGCAAACCCATAATGCCAGACTCGTGGAAAAAGGTTTTACCCAAAGAGAAAGAGTTGATTATGAAGAATCTTTTTCTCCTGTTGCCATGATAAAGTCGATAAGAATACTTTCTTTCCATTTGCCACATATTATGACTATGAAATATGGAAAATGGATGTTAAGATAGCTTTTCTAAACGACTATCTTGATGAAAGTATTTTTATTTTTCAACCAGAAGGGTTCATTGAAAAGAGACAGGAATAGATTGGTAGTCACACTTACGCGGAATTGTTAAAAGTTAACAGTTTTGGACAGAACGATGGTGGCTGTTGGGTTTAGTTCCAAGAGTTGGTTTCGCCTAATGGTCGAGAATGTCTCATCCTAGTAAAGGGGCATCTGATCACCCCATCGATGACGTTTGTCCTGCCTGGCATCATTGCGAAATAGAAGTTTTATCAGTTAGGGTACTTATTAACTATTTTGCTAAAACTAAATTGGTGTTAAAATGTGGTTTAAGCATAGACTGATAAAAGTTTGTTCGTTTTTCAGCAACGTTTTTCAAATGGCTACAGCCACAATTGTTTTGCTTAGCGTCGATAAGCTAACTGGCGACAATTATGCTAGTTGGAAACATATGATCACGAAAATACTAATCATCGAGGATTTTATGTTCACCCTTATGAAGAAGGGTCCTCCTATTCCAGGTTCTAATGCCGCTCGAAATGTTCAAGAGGTTTACGAGCGTTGGACACGGGTGAATGAGAAGGCTCGAGCCTATATCTTGGCTAGTCTTAGTGACATGTTGGCCAAGAAGCATGAGTCGTGGTCTCAGTGCGTGAGATCATGGAGTCCTTGCAGGGGATGTTTGACAACCGTCTAGATAGCTCAAGCATGAGGCTCTTAAATACATATTCAATTCCAAAATGGAAGAAGGCACTTTTTTTCGTGAATACGTACTTAACAAGATGGTCCACTTCAATGTGGCGGAGATGAATGGGTCTAAGATTAATAAGGGCAGTCAGGTTAGCATAATCCTGCATTCGTTGTCGGAAAGTTTCCTGCACTTTGCTAGCAATGCGATTCTTAACAACATGAACTATACCCTTACAACTCTCCTCAACGAGTTGCAGACATATCAATCCTTACTGAAAAGTAAGGAGAAGAGAGAAAGTGGGACAAATGTTGTCTCGTCTTCAAAGCAGTTCCATCGAGGTTCGACCTCAGGAACGAAGTCTGCACCTTCTACTTCTAACACTGGAAAGTGGAAGAAGAAGAAGAATGGTGGTAAGGGGAAGAGGAAGGCGCCACTAACCCATCACCTGTTACCCAACAGAATAGGCGTCCGGCACTAGTTGACAACAGAAAGTGTTTCCACTGCAACCAAGACGAACACTAGAACAGGAATTCCTCACTGGACAAGGAAAAGAAGGCAGCCAAGGCTAAGGCCAAGCCAAACAAAGACAAATATGATTTACTGTGTTAGAAACTTGCTTAGTAGAAAATGATGATTCTGCCTGGATTATTGATTCGGGCGCCACTAATCATGTCTGTTCTTCTTTTCAGGGGATCAGATCCTGGCGGCAATTAGAGGCTGGTGAGATGACGATACGAGTCCAGTTGACTTTACATAAAAAATTTCTTATTTTACAAGTTGTATTTGTAGTTCCAGAGTTAAAAAGGAACTTAATTCTATAAAGTGCTTGTTACAATGTAAATATACTCTTCAGTTTAAAGATGGAGTAGAAATTTGTACAGCAAAACTGGAAAATAACTTGTATGTGCTAAGTTCGTTAGCATTAAGTACGCTCCATAACATAGAAATGTTTAAAACTGTTGTAACTCAAAATAAACGTTAACATGTTTCTCCAAAATAAAATGCCCAACTTTGGCACCTTCGATTAGGGCACATCAATCTCAATAGGATTGTGAGGTCGATGAAGAATGGCCTTCTAAGTGAATTAGAGGAGAATCCTTTACCAATGTGTGAATCTTGCGTTATCGAGCCAAAGACCTTTTTATTGGAAAAGGTTATCGAGCCAAAGAGCCTCTAGAGTTAGTGTATTCTGACTTTTGTGGTCTTATGAATGTGTGAGCCAGCGGAGGCTATGAGTATTTTATCCGTTTTACTAATGATTACTCTAAATATGGGTATATTTATTTGATGCAATGGAAGTCTGAATTCTTTGAAAAGTTTAGAGAGTTCAAGGCAGAAGTTGAAAATGCATTGGATAGACGGATAAAGACACTTCGATCGGATCAAGGTGGAGATTTTTTGGATTCAGGGTTCCAGGACTATTTAATAGAACATGGAATCGTTTCCCAACTCTCAGCACCGGTACACCTCATCAGAATGGTGTAGTAGAGAGGAGAAACAGAACCTTGTTAGACATGGTTCATTCGATGATGAGTTACACTTCTTTACTAGACTCGTTTTGGAGTTTTTCACACTCAGTCGAATGGTTAGACAAAGGTGGGGAATCGCAGTGTTGAAATGAATTGGAGGTGCTGTTGTGGTGAGTGATCGAAAGAATGGATGAATTGGTGGCATGCGGTGAACTATTAGAGTAACACTATGTATAATGCTTCTACTGGCTTTGCCTATTATCAGATTGTGTATGGACGACAACGTTGATTTACTATGGGAAGGATTGTACGGCCAATGTGACTTTGGGCCAGTAAATGCGAGATAGAGATGCTACAGTGTGTGAGCTTAAGGAGCATTTGAGGTTGGCTCAAGAGAAAATGAAGAAGTTTGCTGACAAGAAGTGACATGATGTTGATGATTGGGTATGGCTGAAGTTGCAACCCTATTGCCAAATTTCAGGTGGTGGATAAAGTGGGATCAGTAGCTTACAAGTTGAACCTTCAGACAACAATTTCGATACGTTCAGTGTTTCATATGACACAGCTAAAGAAATGGGGTGGACAACCAGAGCTTTACCTTGAGGACAAGGTAAAACTAGAGGGAGGAGGTAATGATAGGACCCCAATTATGTGGAAATATCAAGAGAGAAAGAATAGAGGAGAGGCGGTTGAATCGGTTAAGGATAACTTCCAATCCCGTTGGGAGAAGTGAAGGTTTAAAGGAAGAAGGAAACGGAAAGAGAAGGGAGTGAATTCTGAATATCCGAAGTGAGGAAGAAGAGCTCTCGAGAGTGAGAGTTCAGAAGATGCTGCCGTGGAGAAGCCATCACAGTGTGTCGTTCATCGTCTACTTCTACTAGGTAATCATGTAGTAGAGCTCACTGATCATGTAGCATTTGGTAAGCGATCGTATAACAATTGGTAGGCGATCGTATACTGGTAAGCGATCGTGTAATAGATTGTAAGCGATCGTGTAGAAGTTTGTGAACGATCCCAGAGTATATTGTAAGCGATCGTTTAGTATTACTGAGCAATCATGCAGAACTTGTAAACGATCGTTTAGCATTTGATAAGCGATCGAGTAACAATTTGTAAGCAACCATTTAGTCTTGTTTGAATCTCATCATTTATAAAGAATCCTTGTTTCAATCCGTTACGATAATAAAGATTTTCAAGAATCAATATCTTAACAAGACCATTTATATGGTGCAGCCCGAGGGATTCATTGCCCAAGGTCAAGAGCAAAAAGTTTGCAAACTGAATCGATCTATTTATGGGCTGAAACAGGCGTCTCGATCTTGGAATATTCGGTTTAATACTGCTATCAAATCGTATGGCTTTGATCAAAACGTCGATAAACTTTGTGTCTACAAGAAACTCGTCAATGGTTCATTAGTTTTCTTAGTGTTGTAGGTAGACGATATCCTAGATAGACGATATCCTACTCATTGGGAATGATGTAGGTCTACTGGCTGTAGTTAAGAACTGGCTAGCGACCCAATTCCAAAGGAAAGATTTGGGAGAGGCTCAGTTTGTTCTTGGTATACAGATCTTCCGGGATCGTAAGAACAAATTGCTAGCGCTGTCTCAGGCATCGTACATTGACAAAATGTTGCTCAGGTACTCGATGCAGAACTCTGAAAGGGGCCTACTACCGTTCATGCATGGAGTTACTTTGTCTAAGGAAATGTGTCCTAAGATGCCTCAAGAGGTTAAGGAGATGAGACAGGTCCCATATGCATCTATCGTTTGATGCTTGATGTATGCGATGCTCTGTACTACAATGTTTGGCTGTAGGTATTAGTCTAACCCAAGCCAAGGTCACTGGACCGTAGTTAAGAACATCTTCAAGTATCTTCAGAGAACGAGGGACTACATGCGGAACTAGGGATTTAATCCTTACTGGATACACAGATTCTGATTTTCAGACTGATAAGGACTCTTGGAAGTCCACTTCAGGGTTAGTTTTAACTCTTAATGAAGGAGCAGTAGTGTGGCGAAGCACTCAGCAGGGGTGCATCGTCGACTCCACTATGGAGGCCGAGTACGTAATAGCTTGTGAAGCTACTAAAGAGGTCGTTTGGCTCAGGAAGTTCCTGACAGACCTGGAAGTTGTTCCAGACATGTTTAGGCCCATCACCCTCTATTGTGACAATAGTGGTGCTGTGGCAAACTCAAGGAGCCCAGGAGTCACAAGCGCGACAAACACATAGAGCGGAAGTATCATCTCATCTGCAAGCTCTGTCTCTTATACACATCTAGATGTGTATAAGAGACAGGTTTAGGCCCATCACCCTCTATTGTGACAATAGTGGTGCTGTGGCAAACTCCAAGGAGCCCAGGAGTCACAAGCGCGACAAACACATAGAGCGGAAGTATCATCTCATCTGCAAGATAGTGCATCAACGGGAGTGATAGTCACGAAGATCGCTACAGCTGTCTCTTATACACATCTAGATGTGTATAAGAGACAGATATAACTCTTTCGACCAAAACCAAAGAGCTCAATAGGTAGTTGGAAGGACATACTAGTCCCATCAACTATTATCTTTTCAGCGTACCTAAGAATATGTTGAGGATGATGCCCTAAACCCTCGTGTCCTGTAGTTTGTAAACACAATTTTGAACAAACGCTTGTGATGTATAATATATGATATTTTCTTCACTTCTTGTCCATGAACATTTGATATTTTATTTACTTTACCACAAACCAATAAACTAATATCCCTGGTTGTCATTTGTAACTGAAGCATGTATGTGGAGACATACAAGTGGATCATGTCTTAAGTGATAACCAAAATGGTCTGTAGTATATGGATATAGAAGGGAAACTTTATCCTTGTAATGCTACGGATGCGGCCCACTTTTTAGAATAGTTACAAGTGTTATGACTTGTTACAGATGGTCTAATCCTAATCATTCATGTGGGGACATGCGAGCGAGGGCATCCTATACAAAGAGTTTGTATAAGATCGGGCCACAAAGTGTTATAGTCTCGATATATAACGTCGTTCATGACAGAGACTTCACTTCACTAGGATGACCATAAGTAACCTGACCTCAATCTTGAGTGAGTTGGGAACTCTTGCCTTTGAGGGAGGTCCTTTGATTTACATGGGTCCAAGTGGCCAGATCGTCGACTCAAACCTACCACTTTGAGGTTTTATCTGATTTGGGAGCTGAGAACTCAACTACACAAGATGGAATTTACTCCTTCCCCAAAACAGGGGTAAGTAGATACACACACCATCTCATAGCTCGAGAGGTGTCCACACATAGTAGGACTATGTTGTATTGTTCATTAGAGGGATTAGTGGTACTTAAGGAGTTAAATGTAACTATAGGGGCAAAACGGTAAATTGGCCTTGCTGTACTTATAAGCATCTGTGAAGGGTTATCGTACTGTTGATTGGTTATATCCGATGGACACAGAAATATATCTGTGGTCAGAAAAGTACAGTTGTCGGTCTTTAATAGAATGCCTGGCAGTTAACAGATGGTGGATCTCGTGGCTAAAGAGTTTGTCAGCTATTCACGTACTGTTGGAGCTTCGAGCCATAGGTCCATAAGGCCCCCTTGATAACTCAATGGATTCAAGTTGAGAATAAGTTTTTGGGTCAGTTTGAAGTATTCAAATTGACAAGAGGGAGTTCGATTATATATGGTATGATTGAACTGGTTAATTATATATGATATGATTAACATTATGTATGAGATACATTATTTGGAGGAAAATGATATAAATATGATTTAATCTAGTGGGGGAGAAAAGACCATGGTTAATATATTGCATGTGATGTAATATTAAACTATAGGTTAATGAATATAATATAATTATATTTATTATTTTTTTAATTGGATAATTATAGGATAACTATGGAGGCATTTTCTCCGTAGCCATGCGATAGTGGGAGGTTTCGTTTAATTTCGTAACTGAAGAATAAAATGAAAATCGTTTTCATTTTGCAAAAGATCAAAAAATTCACTTACGAGGTGTATATTGTCCATCGCATAGCAAACCGAGAGACTATATGATAGCTTAACGTTTCTACACAATCGTATACACGTGCGCCTCTTTCTAAACGATCGCATAAGATTTGCTAAACTATCGTCTAGCTCTTTCCTACACGATCGCGTGCCCAAGCGTTTACTAAACGATCGTCTATACGATTGCAGCCTATTTACTAAACGATCGTGTATCGTTTCCTAAACGATCAAGCATTGTCTATACGAAAGACATCAACCTTCTCCCACTTGCTTGGTCGTTGTATACGACCTTTGTTTCCTCATTCCCTCTGCCAAATCTAGTAGATCCCACACCTCATGGATTCTCACACCGAGAATACCGAGGATTCTAAGTTGTGGTGTCATCCCCATTGTTGTGTTCGTGTGTAGGCCGTTCATGGGTAGACGACTAGTGATTTAGTGAACGATTGCTTGGACGTTCCAGTGAGAGCGAGAGGAACAGTCGCTATTCGAAAGCGAGATTTCGGTGAAGAAAGGTTCTTCAACTGGTATGTTTTCTTGTTCTCTTATTATTTAGTTCTCAAAGCATGGCGGTAATATGTAGTATATTGCATATCTATTCTGTTAGAATGTAAATGCGGTAATTCTGTTACAATGTATTTGGAACGATCTGCTTCCGCTCAGAGATACTCTTGTTGTAAGAGTTCCTTCAAGATGAAGTTCACTCATTCTCATCTTTAGGGTAAGTAAAGGAGCAGTTTCCTTAAATTTTGATTTTGGGTCTTAAACAAAGGGTATTCGCTCTCTCACTGGTCTGAGAGGAACTTGGTTTATGGTAAAACCATCAAAATATCGTTCATTAGAGAGATCAGTGGTACTTAAGATGTAAGAGGTAATTACATGGGTAAAACAATAATTTGACCCAACTGTAATTACAAATTTCTCGTGAAGTATCAACTTACTGTAATGGTTAAATCCATGGACGCAGAAAATACTCTATAGTGCGAAAAGTGCAGCTGTGGGTCTTTAGCGGAGTGATCTATAATTAATGAATGTTCATTAACATAATTAATGAGTTTAATCAGTTAATGTCGAATCATTAGAGCTTCTAATCTGTAGGTCGATTACATCTCCCTACTAGCTCACAATGGGTAAACAATGACCAATAGTTTTGAAAAAATTTGAATTGTTCAAATTAAATAAGAGATAATGTTAATTGTATAAATATATATAGATACATTATAATATAAAATTAATTTTGAATGAGATTCAAAATCAAACTTTATAATAAAAAGAGATTTATTATTTGATATGATTCAAATAATTAATATTAATAGGATTCATATTAAAATCTATAGGTTGATGAATATGAATGAGATTCATATTAAAACCATAGGTTATGAGAGAGATGTACATTTTTTTAGTATGATTTAAATATATATTTAGTTATATATGAGATATTTAATTTAAAATCAATTAATTAATTCAATTATTTATTTATTTATTATAATTAAATGAATATAATTTCATTTTAATTAAATAAATGTGAAATGAGTGGTTTTTTATTTGAAAATCTATCCCACTTCACATCGAAAGAAGGTAGGAAGTTCTTCTAAAAAGTTATTAGTGATTGTATAAAAAAATTTCTTCTTATTCTCCCATTGTTCTCTCTCTCAAGTGTTGAAGCGAAAAAGGTTTCTCCAATTTTTCTTTTAAAAAAACTCCTCCACTAAAAAAAAAAAAAAAAAAAAAAAAAAAAAAAAAAAAATTCAATTTTCTTTGCTCTTTTTCAGAAGCCAATTCTCACAAATCGGTCCTTTCCAAGAGAATAGCTGGGAAGACCTTATAGAGGCGTCAACATTCATGCTTGAGAGGAGATCTATTGTTATTCATAGAGGAAGAAGGAATTGCCATAGATTATCTTGAAGAAAGGTTCTTCAAAGGTATGTTTCTACTTCCCTCTAATTTCATGTTTAACATACTACATATTGATGTATGTTTCTTATTTTCTGTGTTGTAATTTTAAAATAAAATCGAAGTACGTCGATCACTCCCTTTTGCAATGGGATTTGATTCTCTTCAATTGATATCAAAGCTAGGTTGTGCTTTTAATTTTGTTTTGAATTTTATACAGAATTGAATGGTAGGTAACTTATTATATTTTGAATATGTGTTTTGCAAAAAATAGACATTTACACATATTGGCACATTAGATTTACCGAATTTTATTGATTTGATCAATGTAAAGACCCGGTGTTTCAGACATTTATTATGTAAATCGAGTCTGTCATTGTTTGTGCAAATCGTTCATGGCAAAGTGTTTTATATGAAAAAGGTCAAAATAGAGGTGAAAAACGGATTTTAGTATGTAGACACGAGAGGTTTCTATGCGGATTTCTGTAGTTCGTCATCTTTTGTGCGCGTTAGGAGATTCTGAACTACCATCCGTCATTGTTTGTACGTTATGGAAAGGTCATGATAGTTTTCTTCCATCATGAATATGGTAGTTTTCTTCCAGCACGAATGTGACCGTTGTTTTACAATATTTCAAGGTAGGTTATTCTATTATAAACTAAATTAAGGAAATTTATTTTAATATTTTTAATTAGGTTGCCAATATTTGGTCTACTATTGTTATATATTTTTAATATGCATGAGATGTATGTTTAATCATATTAATTAAATGCTACATAAAGTATGCCATATAGTTTAAAATCTCACCATAGGTTAAGCATTTCATGCATCATATTTAAATATAAGTATTATATTATATGATAACTTGTTTATTTTTTTCACTAGTATTAATATAAGAGTTATATTAATTAAAGAAATTACATGATCATTGTAAACCCCTAAACTTGTTTTACTAGTTAATTATTTTAAGTCCTCTTAATTATGTGTAAAGCCTTTGTATCATATTTATGATGTTTGTATTAGTTTAAGTAATATGAAAGCATAATGAGCATATATGTAAATGTTAAGAAAAGGGAAAAATTTCTATGTGTTGAAGAAAAGTGCTCTCAGGTAGTTAAGGAGCAGCCAACACTTAGTAGTATTTGAGAAATTGAGGCAAACAAGAGTAGACGTGAAGCCAAGCCAAAGGAAGGAAAATTTTTTCTAAGCGTTGAAGTATGATGCTCTCGGGTACTTAGAAGGTAGGAAAATGTTTAAGTATGGGATGTTAAGTTCTCAGGTTAGATGGAGTGGAATTAACACTTAGAAGAAAAACAGGGAGTTCCATGCAATGAAGTCATCCCAAGCTATGCAGTCGGGTACTTAAGAGGTTAAATATGACCCATGAAGCATGCGAAAGGCCATACGGGAGGCTAGGTTGGCTATTGAATGAAATTAGGTGTTAGCCGAGAAGTTTAAAGGCTGGCAGGCGAGACTGCCGTGGACTGATGTGATGACGTTGTCACTCAGATGATACGATGAAGTATGTTATGAAAGTTGATGAAGGAAAAGCTAATTGGGCAAGGCGATGCAATCATGACTAGTGAGTGATGACCAAAGAAGGGTTTAAGTGGTCGCAAGCCCTATGCGATGAAGATAAGTAAAAGAGTTCAGCTTAATCACTTAGTAAGTAGGATATGTGGAAGTGTTAGAAATGCTAACTAAGGATTAATGGTCTAGATGGCATTTAATTAAGCCAAGTTTGCATGGAAGCCTAAATATAAATAGGTCTTACAAAGAAGTAATCTGTTTTGCCAAATTTTCACAAGACTAAGGGAAGGTAGTGCTACCACTTGAAGTTCAGTTGTATTGAATAATTCTTGGACAAGCTCGAGAGGTTAGAGGATTTCCAACCTAATTAGAGGGATTTGCTGCTTGAATTCTAAGGAAATTGCATCCAAAGGATAAACGAGCAGCTGACTGGACAATATATGCGATGACATGCATAACGAGGTGTAAGTGCGAAGTGGGGCATAAGGTTACATAGAGGAGAGTGTTAGTAGCCGAGGCATAATAAGCGTGACGCGCAGCGAACGTTCAACGTATAGGCACAGAAGGGGTCTTAGTGGCTACGGAGCACCCGTAAGCTAGGGTTGCTATCTTTCAGTCAAGAGTAAGGGAAAATGCAAATAGAAGAGACGTATAGACCTTTCGGGAAGTAACCTTAGACAGTGAATGACTAGTTTTATGAATGTTTTCCAGGAAATTTATCAAATGGTTTTCAGCGCATAGTCATTTTAACATATTATTTTTACAACATGATTTCCTCAATGAATGCCTAGTACAAAGGAAGTTGTGTTGACCGCATGATCCATAAAATTTTCAAAAGCTCATATTTTATATGTGAAAATTGCATGTGGTTTTAGTAAATTTTATGCTCATATTTTGGAATGCGATGAATCTCCATATGGAACCTTATAAGCATGTCCAAATATTATATAATGCTATGCAATGACATGCAAATCATGATGTTTAGATAAAGTACTATAAATATGTGATTTACTGAACATGATTTATGAAATGTTGAAATGTTTTATGCTTGTACAAACCCTACTCCGAGATGTATGGTACCGAAGGTATGGTAAGGTACCCAACTATATTAAGGATCTCTGATGTTGAAAGTATGGTAAGGTAGATAGGATCCAATTCCAATATCTACGTGCACATTTACATTATCGACGTTGATGAGATCGAGCAAAAGGGCTCTCTCTCAACTAAGGCAATAAGGTGATCGAGCGAAAGGGCTCTCCCTCCTATCCAGGGATAGGAATATGGGTATTTTACTGTGAAATTATAATGGAATATGTTTTTAAGGTTTTCATATTATGATTTTCTATATAAACAATTTATGTTTTATAACCCTAAACCATGAGAATGTAAATGTTTGTGAAAGCATGTTTATTTAAAAAATAGTCACTCTTTGGGCATTTTAAGCTTACTTTTTCAAATGTTTTTCTCTCCAGGTAGTGGTCGATGTCCCAGAGCCTAGTCATTCTGCCAGTCAGTCACTATACAAGAATATCAAAGATCTTGTATCAAGGGAATCAGGGTTGAACTTCAAGTCTAATAATATAAATGTTAGCACCTGTTCTTACTAAAATTGTTATGTAAATAAATGTTGATATTCTGATCAGTAGTATCTATAAAGTTAAGTTGTTGCTAAGTTGGGAGTGAATTTGTTATAAGTTATAAACTGTTTATCAGATTAGTAAGTGCTAAGGTTACAAGTATATGTTGGACAGTAGTTGTCATAAGAGGGTTGACAATCGTTGTCTTCACACCTCTTCTTGAATTAAGAGGATTATTTAGGAAGAAGTGTGACAATCATTCATTACAAGAAAACACCCATTTCCCGATGCTTGAAATCATTGAAAAATGGTAAAATGTGCGTCGGGGGATAAACTTCCGACGACCAAATAGTCGTCGGGAATTTGGTAGAGATATACCTGTCGGGAGAGCATATCCCGACGCGCGTACATACCATCAAGAGTTAATGATAACTCTTGATGCCTAGTGTACTACGTCGAGAGTTATGGACTACCCACGGATGTATAAAATCCGTCGAGAGTTCTTTAATTTCCCAACGATGTTAATATCTTCGGGAGTTCTCTTGATGCCTGTTTTCCTTTTTTTTTTTCAATTTTGATTTGAGTAACCTAAAATTTAGAACATTATCAAAGAAATCAAATGTACTCACATAAAGAACAAGACGTATTCACATGAAACAAATAAACAAACAAGGTCGATAGTATTCTTTATTACACAAAAGAGAGAAAAGTTAGCAAAGATGGTCTATAAAACAAATATGTCTTGACGAATACATAGAAGAAAGTTTGATGACATATCCAAATGTAATCTCCAACAACATCTCATACAGCATCTCCAAAATAGTAGTTTACTTACAATTACATTAATTAAAGGACATTATTATATATCAAGATTAAATGTAAGAGGAATTCTTAACCCCTCATTTATGAACTAATCTCAACCCATCCCACACAACATTCAAAATTCATAAACTTCCACAAATAAACAAAAATGAATCATACAATCCTACAAAATGAAGAAAATCAACAAACTTCTAAGACTACATGTTCTCAATCTTAAACCTCCATAAACACACAAAAATGATAAGTTAAACTCCAAAACCAGTTTAACTAATCTCAACCCACCCCATACAACATTCAAACTTCATAAACCTCCAAAAACACACACAAAATTCCAAGTTGAACTCCAAAACAAGTATGACTAATCTCAACCACCCCACACAACATTCAAATTTCATAAACATCCACAAATACACATCAAAAACTCGACAAAACACATGAAAATCTAGTTGTTGGCTACCATAACTATAGGATAACCAACAATTCATTATCATAGAGCTACTATTATTAGAGACTTATGGATGCATTTCTCAACTACAAATTATAGAGGAAAAAAATACCAAGAACAAGAAACTAAAACGGAAAATACAAAGAAATTTATGAATAAAAGGGAGAGAAGCTTCTAAAAAGTGCATTAATCTCTTCAAAAATCCACATGAAAAATCCAAAATCTATAATTAAACATGCAAACGGTGAAAATCAAATATCGAATTAAAGCGTTCCAACAATTCATAATCGATCAAAACAATGAATGAATCCTCATATGTTCAAATGAACAAACGAATTGAACATGCAGAGATGACCATTTACTATATATGAAGTTCAACCTCAGCAATTTCCATAGATCCAAAACAGAGGCTCTAGAAAATAACAAATAAAAAGGAAAAAGAAGTAAAATAGTATATTCATAACTCTCAACAGCAAAATTTCTAACACAATAAGATGACGACCTCTTCGACTCGACGATTTCAAGTTCATAATCACTTTCAACAACATAGATTTCAAGTTTAGCATCACTTTAAGTTTGTTAGGAATTTTAGGATAAAATAGCAAGACGTAAGAAAAATAAAGCACTTACCCAAAATCAAAATTAAGACAAATAAATAGAACCGGTGGCACTCAATGAAGTGTCCAAAAAGCCCAACAAAGGCAAAAAATCAAAAATCAAAAAATCAAAATTAACAACAAAAAAAAAAAGAGCACTTACCCAAAAAAGCATGAAATTTGGCAAGAGATGTGACGATGGCGCTAAGCTGACGACCACACGACGACCCTACCTTGAAGATCGATGGTCGACGGTGGCGATTTGGCTGACGAGCACCGGCGAGAGGCATGGAGACAGAGATTGGTGGAGAGAAATTGTCCAAAATCCTTGTTACGCTTGTAGATAGATTTCTAAATCTGTGATGGATCTGGAATTTTTAAAGGGTATCTCCCAACTCTTAAAACGCTAGCGTCGGGAGTTAGGCATAACTCCCAATGCCAGAAATTACTCATCGAGAGTTCATATAACCTCCCAAAGCTGTAATATATTAGCGTCGGGAGATATGTATTTTCAATCATTAATATTATTTGTGAGTATTTATGAATAAAACTGTCTTAACCTAGTGCTACTTGAGTCTTATTTTCCTTGAAATGTTCAAAAGAAATAAGACTAAAGTTTAAGTCATTTAGGCAAGCATATTGTGATATTATGATTAGATCATAATGATTAGTGTAGGGAATTTGGTGTACTAAGCCTAATTGACAGAGATGAAATGAGATCTTAACCTCAGAATTAGGTATATTTTAGATAAAATTATGTTGAAACAAGAGAAATGTGGCCTTGTTGAATTTAGTAATTTTAAGTACATTGTTAAACATAGTCCTAATCTTTTAAAATTATACTGATGTCTGACTTCACTAAGGATATACAATGCAGATTGCAATTTTAAACATTATTTTCCCCAAAAATATTTGAGAAACGTTTTAGATTATGAAAGTGTTGTAAAATTGGTTTACGATATTTCAGTATTTGGGTAAGTTGAGAAACTTGTATCAAAACAAACTCTTGGCAAAATAAATCTTCGAAAGTATACCTAAATGTAGGTAGTCCTTGAGGAGTTTATAAAATGGCCTTTTAGACAGTAAAAAATAAAATAATATATTTGTGTAACAAATACTTATTTCATTTGGAAAGTCAAAATGAAATGTTGCGAACTTTGTAAAAGGGTCAAGTTGTGTTGATGAATTAGTTCCAAGTAAAACCACATAATAGTTAACAAGTGTTATTAACTATTTATTTTCATTTGAACATCAATTTCTATGTCAAACAGATAGGTCTTCATCATAATGGGAGAGTTATGAGATAACTCAACCTTTGTAAACTAACTTGAAGTCTTCATTGTTATATGAGATGACAAGATGAAAAGTTATAAAACTTAAAGTAGTGGGAGAGTTATGAAATGACTAACTTGTGCTATGACTTATTGAAAGTCAATATTGTCATAATGGATGGCAATAATTGAAGGAAGTTGACAAAAAATAAATTACGTCAAAGTCACAAAATTTGAGATGAAGTAGTGTACTTAATCTCAATCAGTTTTTTGTAGTTTTTTTTTTTTTTTTTTTTTTTTTTGTAGATTTTCATTAATAAGGTCAAACTCAAAGGATATGAATGGATTTACAAAAGGGAGACTTGAAAGTGTATTACTTGGAGATAGAGATCTTCAAAATAAGACTCTTGGTGTTAAGTGAAAGCCAACACTGGAACTATTGGGTGAAAATGAACTGTGAGTCAATTTTCTAACTAGTTTCTATAGTAGAATCTTTATGCATTATTTGATTCATTGTTCTATATGAGATATGTAAAAATGAATAACTTCTTCTATGAAAAGGAGTTTAATGCATCTACACAAATTCAAGCAAATTTTTAAAGATTAAACTGCAAAAGGTTGCAAAATTATGATGTTCATTTGTGAAATAAATTTCACAATTAAGATCTTTGATAGTAAGAGTTTGATATAGTATTATAACCCATGACTTTGAATAATGACGATGTTCTTATACAGACAAGAAAATGAAAAGTGGGTATTTATTTGTTTCATATTGATATTTACTTATTATGAATGAAATAAAAATCAATATGAAAAATTAATTGTCTAACCATTTTCAAATAGTTGATTTAAAGTGTTTTTCTATATTAAAGTCCACATAAAAATGTTAAGGATATGATGTTAAATTTGTCTCATGCATCTTACATTTACAAAGTTGTTTAATGTTCGATGCAAGAGCTTTAGATGGAATGGTAATGTACCATTCTACAATGAAGTTAATGTGTGTAAGGGAAAAGTTTCAAAAGACACCTCAAGTGTTGAAGGGATGTCAATCGTACATGAGACTCAATTAACATTTAATATATAATTGGTCAGTTATATCAGTTAAATCAATGGTATGACTATTGAATTTGAAAATTAATACCAACGAATAAAGAGACGTTGGTGTATAAAACTTAAGATTTAATATTTTATAGGATACGATGTTTCATACAAGATTTAGATAAATCCATATTTTAACTAAGTGGTGTCAATTGGACTATGATACTTATTGCTTATGAAGCAATTATATTTGCATAATTTTTTGCTTATGGAGAAATTATATGCATAGTCGTGAAATATCCTTAAATATTTGAAATTTGTTTCAGATGTGAATTAGTTTATCCACTTTATGAGATAATGTGGTATAAAGACTACGTTTGAGGATAGTAGAAAGCACCAAGTTGTAGGAATAAAATAGAATGAGAGAAACATCTTAGTGGTGACCAAATGGTATTTGTTGACATAACTGCTTGAATTATATAAAAGGATTATCTAGGTTAAAGTGTGAGAGGATCTTCTAAAATGTCTAGGACTATGA
Organism: Benincasa hispida; assembly: GCF_009727055.1. Taxonomy (NCBI): domain Eukaryota; kingdom Viridiplantae; phylum Streptophyta; class Magnoliopsida; order Cucurbitales; family Cucurbitaceae; genus Benincasa; species Benincasa hispida. Next base: position 45,056,484 of record NC_052351.1, read on the forward strand.
GAAATGTCTCTAGTACGCTAGGACAAGTGGGAAAGCATGTAGGGTAAAAAATATGCCCTAGGATACATTTCTTATCGGCTTATATCTCACCGACTTTAGTGCAAGTGGGAGATTGTTGAGATGTACGTCCCAAAGCCTCATAGTGATATGTTATTTGAAATAATGGTTGATTATTTTATATATGCAACAATCCATTAAATAAAGATACAAGGTTATTTTATGTAACTTAAATATGTATGTAGTTGACATACTAGTTGATCATGTTTAAGTGATAACCTAAATGGTCTATAGTACATGGATAAGATTGGGTACCTTGTCGTGGTGACACTACGAATACGGCGCACTTTGTAATTGTTACAATAGTTGTAAAGTGTTACAAATGATCTGATCTTGATCGTTCATATGGATACATGTGAGTAGGGATATCCTATACAAATAGTTTGTATAAGACTGGACCGTGAAATGGTTAGTCTCTTTTTATAATACCGTTACTTGAAGAGACTTACATTTCACTAGGATGACCATAGGTGACTCGACCTTAATCCTGAGTGAGTTGTGAACTACAATTTATGGGGTCGATCCTTTGATCTACATGGGTGAGAGTAACTAGATTCGTCGACTCAATATGCTTAGCATTTTGGGGATTTGTCTGAGTAAGGAGTTGGAAACACAGCTACACAAGATGGAATTCACTCATTCCCGTCTTAGGGTGAGTAGATGAATTGCTTCCTTAATAGCCGATTTCGGATCTTGAATAATGAGGCCCCACTCTCTCACTAGCCTAAGAGGAATTAGTTTATAGTTGAACTATGAACTATTTGTTCATTAGAGAGATTAGTGATACTTAAGAAATTAAATATAACTACAGAGGTAAAACGATAGTTTGACCTAGCTATAGTGACGAGCAATTCATGAAGGGTTGACTTATTGTTAATTGATTATATCCATGGACACAGAAATATATCTACAGTGCGAAGAGTCCAACTATAGGTCTTTAGTGAAGTGACTTGCAGTTAATGAATGTTAATCAATTTAATTAAAGAGTTTAATTAATTAATCTCGTAACATTGAAGCTTCTAATCTTTAGATCCATTAGGTCCCCTTGCTAGCTCTCAAAGGGTAAAAATAAGAACCTTGATTTTGGATTAATTTGAATTTTTCAAATTAAATAACGGAATTAATTGTATAAGATACAATTAATATAATGTACATAGATACATTTTAATATATAGTTAATTATAAATATAATTTATGATTAATACTATATATGAGAGAGAGATATTTGAATATGATTAAAATATAATTGTATGAATGAGATTCATATAAAACTATAAGTTAAAATTAATATGAATGTGATTCATAAAACTATAGTTTATATGAGAGAATAGTGTATTTGAATAAGTTTCAAATATTATTTAATACAAATGAGATTCATATTAAAACTATAGGTTAAATTTAATATAATGAGATTCATATTAAAAGTACAATAGATGAGGAAAATACATTTGAATATGATTTAAATGTAATATTAATTAAATATATGATATCTGATTAATTAATATTAATTAACCAAATTAATTATTACTTATTTAATTTAATATTAAATTAAATATGATTTAATAATATTACTAAATGAAATATTAAAGTTAACACTCATGTAGGGGAGTTAACGTGAGACTGAGGGGAGTTAGCTCCCCTCTCACAAGTTTACAGAGAAAATGTTCTTCTGTGATGAATCCAATAATTTTTTTTCCTCTCAATACATTATAGTTCTTTCACTCTCTCAAATGGTCTTCTCTTACCAAAATCAAAGAGTCCACAACTCCTTCCATTCTCATCCTGAAATGTGGTTCCTATTGAAGTTGATGCAGAGAAGTTTGAGAGAGTTTTTCACTATACGAAAAGTTCGTGACGTGGGAGTTTGTTCGTGAGCAAAGCGTTGAAGACTGTCTTCAAGGGTTAGTCTTCTAATCGCTCTTTTCCTCTATACAACATGATTATTCATACGTACATTTATCGGGATCTTGAAACGAATTTAAAAAACACACGTGTTCATCTCTTTTCCTATAAGTTTTTCTCTGTTTTTTTCTCTATTTCAAAAACGAATTTCGAAAGCACACGCGTTCATACACTTCTGGTGAGGAATTTGATTCCTTCAAGATCAATATCAAGGTGAATGGAGAAAAGTATTTATAGTAAGTGGGAGAAGGACGTGTGATAAAAATATCCTACGGTCTCCTTCATTGGTGGACAACGTGAGACTTACTGCTCGGCCTCGTGTCGTCCTGGGCATGGTCTCCCTTAGGAAGGCATTATGCATGGAGTCAATATCAGGGTAAACTCTAGAAATGGATAAGGTTGCTATATTTTTTGCACCGATATTATCCTTCCTTGAGGTAGGCTTATTGAGGCGAGACTATAGGATCTAAAACGAAGGATTACATTTACAAGAAAACTTTAAGCAAGTTAATGGTAACTAAAAGTTATTGGAATAAGAATTATTCTGGTGTAATATTTAGTTGAGATTGTCTCAATTCAGCGAAGAAATAACAGTTCACATGAAGGTGACACTAGTTCTAAATCACTAGAGTATCTAACTATAGAATTTTTTGAATTAATATAAATAAAATTCATATAAAAACTATTGGGTTCATTTTAATTTCTATGCTAAATTAGAATGGATAAAAGAATGCATGTCATTAAATAAAAGGTTTTATGTATTTCAAGGTTATGTTTATTTCTCTCAAGAGTCTTAGTTTTTAATTATCAATATATGTTAAAAGGTTTAATAAAAATGCTACTTGAAGAAATATCATTGACACTAAATAGCAGTGTATTTTTCCATTTATATTTGAGTTGGGAAATGTTCTCAAATTACTGTTACCAATTCCTGAATAGTTCATGAATTATATGATTAATGAATCATAATTGGAGAGATAGCCCAAATTTATCATCTAATTGACATATGATGTGTCTAGATTAGAAGATAAAGAACATGACAATGACATATGGTATGTTAGAGTCAACGGAGTTAAATGGTTTCAAAAGTTAAGTATTATACTAGTCCAAGAAAATATAAACCAAGTGACTAAAGTCAATGAGAAAATTGTTTCCAAATTAGCCTAGGAAGTCACACCATGAAGAATTTTAGAAATATTTTAAAAAGAAAGATAAATAAGAATAAAGATTCACACCTAGATAGATGGATATGGATTCACTATCAAAAATTTTCTTCAGTACATTAAATTGTATTTCTTGAAAAATACTTAATTAAGTAGAATAGCTTCTACAAGTTGACACTAGAAAGCTCATCTCAGTTAAAATAGTGAGAGACATTAATATGACATTGCTTATTTATGCTGAAAATGATACTTTTACACCTATATGAGAAATTCAATTTCTCATAATTCATAAAGTATGAATGGTTTAGTAATAAAGCATATTTTCAAAAGTTGTTTGAAAATATGTTCAGCCTTAAATAAGTATGATTTGTGTTTTAAAAGTTAACACGTCTAACTACTACTGAGAGATTAAGGATTTATGAATTTAGAACGAAAAGACAAATTCTTTTCTCCTTAAAGATACTTGTCTTTGGCCTTTAAAGTTGATTATGATCAATTTTAGTGACTATTGCAGATAATTCTCTAAAAGTTAGAGTTAAGCTACTTTTCCTATATAAAGATCTTGTCTTTCGTGTAAGATAGTCATTAAACCTGATTAGATAAGGATGAATGACCAAAGAACTTGTTAAGCTTACCTATTCTAACTTGAGTGGTCTGAAGATTGTAAGAGCAATTTTAACAGCATAAATGTGTCGTCAATGTGATTAATGAATGTTTTGTGTATAAGTATCTTCGTTTAATGCAAATTAAGTCTCCCTCTTTTTGAAGTGTTCAAAAGAAATTAGACTAAAGTTTAAATCAATTATGTATGTCTATCAAGACATTATGATTGGAACATAATAGTTTGTACAAGAGTTTATTGTACTATACCTAATTGATAGAAATGAGATTAGATTTCAACTCAAGCATTAGATACAATTTAGGTGAAATTTTCAACTAATAAGAGAAATTTGACCTTGTTAGACTTGGTCAAATTAATGATGAGTGTTTTGTTAGATATAGTCACATCATTTAAAAGTTACATGCTGTTATCATGCTCTGATTAGGACATGCAATAGAGAATGCATTTTGAACATTATTTCCTCCAAAACTACTTAAGAAACAATTTTGGATTATAGAAGTGCTGTAAAACTAGTTTATGACATTTCAAGATTTAGGTATTTTAATATACTTGTATCGAAACAAACCCAATAAGTATATAAATGTTCAAAGATATGCCTAAATATAAGTTGTCCTTCAAGAGTTACAAAATGGTCTTTTATACGATCTCAAATAAAATAATGTATTTATATGACAAATACCATTTTTATTAGAAATGACCAACAAAATGCTTCAAACCTATAAAAAGGTTAAAATAGTGTTGATGGCCCGATTCCGAGTAAAACCACTTAATTGTTAACAACTATTGTTAATCTCTTATTCACATTTGAAAGTCAAATGAATTGTAATTATCAACTCGATAAGTCTTCATTGTAGTGGAAGAGTTATGAGATGACTCAACCTCTAGAAAGACTTATTTGAAGTCAATATTGGCATGTTCGATGATAATATGAAGACTTGTTAACCTCAAAAGTAGTGAGAGGGTTATGAGATGACTCAACCTTTACAATAATTTAATGAAAGTCAAAGTTGTCACATTAGATGACAAGAATTGAAAGGTGTTCGACAAGAAGACTATGTCAAAGTCATGAACCATGAGATAAAATATGTGTACTTAATAGGTGTTTAAAAGGCGTTGACGGATGGTGAATATCGTGATTAAAGAGTTTAGTCCGTTATTCACATACCGTTGGAGCTTCAAGCTATAGGTTCATGAGGTTCTCTTGCTAGCTCAATGGGTTCAAGTTGAGAATCAGATTTTAGGTTAGTTTGAAGTGTTCAAATTAACAAAAGAAAGTTCAATTATATGTGATATAATTGATATGATGTATTTGATACATTATCATTGGAGAAATTAATATAAATGTGATTTATATTAAATACCATAAAATAGAAAAAGAACTATGGTTTATATGTTTCCTATGATGAAATATTAAAACTATAGGTTATTAATATAATGTGATAAGTTTGTTATTATATTTATTTATAATATATTAATTATGTGATAATTAATTATTATTTTTCTTAATAACCAACTCGAGTAGGAGGTTATGCATGGTTATGGTAATTGTGAGATAAAAAGAAAAATGGTTATTCAAATAGGGTTGATGATTCATTGAATCGGTATCACAAAAGAAGGAACTATCGAGTAAAAAGATCTTACTAAACGATAGCATCTCACAAACTAAATGATTGAGTACCGAGTTTACTATACGATAGTTACTCGTTACTACACGATCAAGTAGCAAGTCTATATGATAGACTTCTTCTTACTACACGATCGAGTATCAAGTCTATACGATAGACTTCTTCCTTCTCCCACTTACTCGATCGTCTACCTCTATCATTCCTCTATCCAAAGTCACACAGAGCCCACAACTCCTGGATTCTCACACCAAAAATATCAAGGCAACTCTTGTGGTGGTGTTCTTGTTCCGTTCGAGGGTTGAGGATTGAGTTGCACTCGATAGTGATCGAGGATTCTTCAGTTCGTGTTGTTGGTTGTTCTGATCGTTGTATTCAAGTTCTTCATTGGACGCGTTGGAGATTAATCAAGGAATATTTGAAGAAAGAGTTCTTCAAAGATTTGCATACTCTATCCCTTGTTCATTAAAGAAGCATGTTTGTAATTCATTGCTTATGTATAATCTGTTCTGTTAGACTGTAATTGTTTGTGTTCTTTCTCAATGGGATTTGGAACGATCTGCTTTCGTTCACATGGTTCTCTTTTTAGAGTTCCTTCACCTTATAGATACATTTGATACATATTTAATCTTTTATTAGTTAATTTAATCCTATTAAACCGAATTAAAAGATTAAACTTAGGTATCTAATCTCATTAGAATCGTGATCTTAGGTTTATCTCAATCAAAATTTAAAACTCTGCCTAAGTTTGTATGCAACTCTCTCTTATTGATTTTAATTCTAATTTCATTAATTATAACTCTTATAAAGAATGAAACAATTAAAACCAACCATATTACTAAGCTAGACATTCACAAGGTATTTATAACTTTTATAAATAAACCTAAATGTCATGCTTCATGCAATATTCATTCATTACTAACATATAACTTTTATATAACAAGTAATGAACTAAGATACATGCTAACATACATCCTTATATTATAACATTTATAATAAAGATGATGCATGGATATTCTTTAATGTATGTATATATTATAACTCTTATATTATATGATATATGAGCATGCTTTAAGTAATTTAATCATGCAAACTACTATATTATAACACTTATAATATAAAGATGATGCATGAATAAAATGCATAACCTATGGTGGGTTTTAAAACTATATAACATACATTATGGCATATAATATAAACATACATCACATGTACATTCAATAAAAATTGATGAACCGTGATAATATGCCTCAAAACCGGAAATGAAAGCTAACTATTACAAAAGAATCGAGTCAACCGGTTCAAACAAGCAAATCGGGTTTTGAACCGCCCGCTCGAAGCCTCGTCACTTTACTGTGTAGCAACTTCTTCTAATCATCGAGTAACGCACAATGAGTATAGACGATCGTGTAGTGATGATCGCGTGGCTAAGGACTATGCGATGAGCATAAAAGTTCACGCGATCTTGCAATGCACATTGAGTAACACATGCCATGTGATTGTGCAGCCAACGACTATGCGATGAGCATGATTGTCTACACGATAGAGTAGCAAACGTCGAGTATTGTATACCTAGTGATCATGTAGCTAGTGACAATGTGAAAAGCATGATAGCCTAAACGATAGTTTAACATGCATGCCATACGTCGAGTATCAAATACTCTGCGATCATTTACCCCAAGCGTCTACGCGATCGAGTAGCCAACGCAATATGATCGAGTAAACTCTTTACTCGATCGCGTAGCATTAGGTATGTGATCGTTTAGCAAATACTACACGATCGAGTAGAATATTTCTACACGAACGCATAGCCAAATCTAAATGATCGTTTAGCTTAAGCTATACGATGTGACCAATGATTCATCTTCTCCCTCGAAGCGAACAAAAACTCCTTGCGTCTGAAGTTTCATCACGAACGACTCAAAACAACAATGAATACAGGCTCGATTGCAAGTTAATATACCAAAAGCACAAGGGTCCTTACAAATTAACTTTTGTAAAAGTAAAGAAAGCTTTAAACAGAGACAATTATCCTAAAACATTGATCAACAACATCCACAAACACACTTAATACTTAAACGCATTGCAGAATAATTAATACCCACTAAGATTGTAAATGAAATTCAATACAGCAATGGAATTTGGAAATCAGAACAACCTGGCATTGATATCAATTGAAGGAACTTTAATTAGAGAGGACCTATGAGCGAAAGCAGATCATCCAAACTCCATTGTAAAAGAACACATACATTCACGTCATACTAAATAGATTATGCATTAATCATAAATTACAACATGCTTCTTGAAATAAAAACAAAGGATAGAGAGCCAATACCTTTGAAGAATACTTCTTTAAGAATATCACTCGATCAAACTCAAACGCAACGAGCAACTGGAACTCCCTCGAACAGCAACAAGTAACAACTCGATCCTCGAACAGATCCGAACACAATCACTTGATTACGTTGGTATTCTCTGTGTGAAAATCCATAAGTGGTGGGTTGTGGCTTATTTTGGTTAGAGGGAAGGAGGAAGACGATCGACTAAAGGATAGCAATATCATGTAGAAGATGGAAGTCTATCACATAGACTCGACGCTCGATTGTTTAGTTAAGAGTACTATCGTATAGTAAACTCGACGCTATCCTGTAGTCACTCGATAGTGAATAACGTCAGACGTTTCGTTTTTGTAGAATTAATTAGAAAAACCATTTTTCATCTTTTATTCCACTTTGCCATAAAACCATATAACCACCCACTAAAGGTAGTTATTGGAGAAAAAGAAATTTAATTATCATATAATTAATAAATTATAAATAAATACAATAACTAACTTATCATATTATATTTATAACTTATAGTTTTAATATTGCATCATATACAATATATAAATCATAGTTTTTTGTCTTTATTTTATGACATTCAATATAAATCATATTTATATTAAATTTAATAACTATGAATCTTATTCATAGAATTTAAATTTGAAACATATATTCAAATATTAGTTTCTCCAATCAAATAATAATGTATCAAATACATCTTATTCATAGAATTTAAATTTGAATCATACTCAAATATTAGTTACTTCAATCAAATAATAATATATCAAATACATCATATCAATTATATCATATATAATTGAATTAATTTAATTATATCATATATAATCAAATTCCCTCTTATTATCTTGAACATTTCAAATTAACCCAAAAACTGATTCTCAACTTGAATCCATTGAGCTACCAAGGGGACCTTATGAATCTGTAGCTTGAAGCTCCAACGGTACGTGAATAACTGACTAAACTCTTTAATCACATTATCAACCACCCGTTAACTGTCGGACACTCCACTAAAAACTGACAGCTGCACTCTTCGCACTACAAATATATTTCTGTGTCCATTGGATATAACCAATCAACAATACGATGACCCTTCACAAATCGTTCGTAAGTATAGTTGGATAAATTTACCGTTTTGCCCCTGTAGTTACATCTAATTTCTTAAGTACCACTGATTCCTTTAATGAACAATAGATCATAGTCCCACTATGACTAAACCCCTCTCAGGCCAAGAGAGGATCTGGCGCCACATTATTCAAGCCTCGGAATGAGCCCTTTAGGGAGTAATTTATCTACTTACCCCTACTTTGGGGAAGGAGTAAATTCCATCTTGTGTAGCTGAGTTCCCAGCTCCCCAATTAGACGAATCCCCAAAATGGTAGACTTGTTGAGTCGGCGATTTGACCACTCTCACCCATGAAAATCAAAAAACCACCCTCATAGGCAGGAGTTCAAAACTCACTCAGGATTAAGATCATGTTACCTATGGTCATCCTAGTGAAATGAAAGTCTCAGTTATGAACGGCGTTATATAACGATACCAAACATTTCGTGGTCTGATCTTATACAAACTTCTTTATATAGAATATCCCCGCTTGTATATCTAATACACAAATGTTCAAGATCAGATCATTTATAGCACTTTACAGTATTTGTAACACCTACAAAGCGGGTCACACTCGTAGTGTCACAAGGATAAGGTATTCCTCCTTATCCATATATTAAAGACCATCTAGGTTATCACTCAAACATGATCCACTTGTATGTCTCCACATACATGTTTAAGTTACAATGATAACCATGGATCTTAGGTTATTGGTTTGTGGTTAATGAAATTAAAGTATCTTATATTTCATAGACTGAAGTGAATAAAATATCATATATTATAAATCACAAAAAAGTTTGTTCATATAGGTGTTTACAAACTACAGGACCCTACGAGATTTAGGACATCAACCCCAATAGTTTGGAACTAAAATCTAAAGTACATTAGTTCGGAACTAAAATTAAAAAATACATTAGTAAAAGTATATTCTCTACATACAATTTTTGAACTATTACTACTATTACTACTATTCTCTATTTTCTACTTCTTTAACAAATAAGTTTAAATCGTTATCTACGGACTTTTAAGTTTGTTCACCTTAATCCTTAAAAGACAGTTATTCGTAGCTGTTACTTTACTAATAATTTATCAATAAAAAAATTTGTTTTCATTTTTATCAAATATATTCAACCATACCAAATGAAGCTATAAAATTTTGTTTGCATTTTTATCAAATATGTACAACTTATTATTTTTTTAATCCAAAACAATAACCATATTCAATTTCACGCAATATTCTCAAATAATTTCATTTTTGAATATGAACACGGAAATTAAAATTCTCATTGATAAAATGGTCTTACTTTTAGTAGGTTTCATTTTAGGCTCATAATCAAATCTTGAGTTTTCAATGGAAAAAAATGAATAAAAAGAAATTTTTGATGAAACCTAACAAGTATTTAGGAAGAAAATCAACAAACAGTTGAAAGAAAAGATTAATATATAACTGAAAGAAAATCAATTGCAAAAGCATAATTAATATATAACTAAATTATTTTAAGTTTATAAATATACAGGATAAAAAATTTAAATGAAAAATTAAAATTTCATATCAAGAAACATTTCAAATATACAAAATGCTTTAGAAGAGTACCACCTTGTTGGAGTTTGTACCCTAAAATCTCATATCCTGTAGTTTGTAAACAACTTTGTAAGAACGCTTGTGATGTATAATATAGTGATATTTATACTTCACTTCTTGAACCTTTGCACATTTAGATGTTTTTTTTTATTTTACCACAAAACCAATAAATTTAATATCTCTGTTGTTCTTTATGTAACTTAAGCATGTATGTATACGACATACAAGTGGATCATAGTCTTAAATGACAACCAAAATGGTCTGTAGTATATGAATATAGGAGGGAAACTTATCCTGGAAACACTACGAATGCGGCCACGCTTTGTGAAATTGTATATAAGTGTTTGTGACTGTATCACAGATTGTCTGATCCTGATCATTCGTATAAAGGATATGCGAATGGGGGCATCCTATACAAAGAGTTTAGTATAAGACCTGACCTCGTGTTAATGTCTCGTCATATAACTCCATTCATGACTGAAACTTCACATCACAGGATGACCATAGGTAACATGACCTCAATCCTAAGTGAGTTGGGAACTCCGCCATAGAGGGCGGTCCTTTGGTTTGCATGGATGCGCAGTGGCCAGAGTGCGCGACTCAAACCTACCCACTTTGGGGATTCGTCTGATTTGGAGCTGGGAACTCAACTTCACAAGATGGAGTTCACTCCTTCCCCAAAGCAGGGGTAAGTAGATAGATTGCTCTCTTAATGGCTGATCCCGGGGCTTGAATGATGTGGTGCCACACATCTTCTCATGGCTCAAGAGGTGTTCACACATAGTAGGACTATGTTGTATTGTTCATTAGAGGGATCAGTGGTACTTAAGGAGTAAGATGTAACTACAGGGGCAAAACGGTAAATTGGCCTGCTGTAATTACGAGCATCTTTGAAGGGTCATCGTACTGATGATTGGTTATATCTATGATAAGAAGAGTTCAATTGTCAGTCTTTAGTGGAATGCCTGGCAGTTAACAGATGGTGGATATCGTGACTAAAGAGTTTAGTCAGCTATTCACGTACCGTTGGAGCTTCGAGCGATAGGTCCTTAAGGTCCCCTTGGTAGCTTGGATATAAGTTGAGAGTCAGTGTTTGGGTCAGATTGAAATGTTCAAATTAACAAGAGGGAGCTCGTTAATTATATATGATATAATTAACTTTATGTATGAGATATATTAATTTGAAAGAAATTGGATATAAATATGATTTATATCTAGTGGAGGAAAAATACTATGACTAATATATGATATTAATTCATAAGTTATGAATATGATGTGATCATATTCACTGTCTATTAACTAGACGGTTAAAGAGGTAATAGGACGGCGTCTCTTTTGTTTTCATAACGGATGAGTAAGTTGAAAGATCACTTTGAGACTTAAATAGCTCATGATGTGTTAAGCATGGGATGTGCGGACATTGCGTTGAAGAGTGTCATCGCTTAGAAAATTTGTGCCTATACGATAGTGCTTAAACGATTGCTTACCTATACAATAGTGCTGAGCAATCGCTTAATGATCACACCCGCGCGCGCTATTTACTAAACAATCGTTTACCTTTTCCTAAGTGATCGTTTAGCGCCTGATATTTACTAAACGATCGTATAGACGATCGCTTATTTTTTCCTACACGATCGTTTAGACGATCACTTACCTTTTTCCTTCACGGTCGTATACTTCACCTAAACAATCAAGCATTTTGTCTATACGATAGACGAGTCTATCTCCCACTTGCTTGATCGTTGTATACGATCTCCCTTTGTAACTACCCGACCCCCTAGGACTTAGGTAAGGCCGTTACTAAAATAAATGCATGCACAGAATTTAAAAATGACGCTCAGTTATTTGAAATAAATGCTAATTAAATAAGAGAATTTCAAAAGACGTTTATTAAATGCAATTGTTAAAACAGTTAATAGGGTACCCAAAATTCTTAAAGGCTAATCAAAGGCATATAAAAGAAATCATCCTTAGTAATAAATTGTAAACAGTAAAACCAAATAACAGATTTCAAAATGCGGAAGCGAAAAGGTCTAGTCCCAGTGACACGATCACGAATTCCGCTGCGCCATCGCTGTTACATCTTTACCTTTTCTTGAAGCATAAACATAAGAAAGAATGAGTATGAAATACTCAGTAAGTAGCCCCACTACTAGGGTCAGGCTAGGCATCTATGTCCTCTAGATACCCGTATATGGCACATAAATACATGAAATAAGCAAGAGACTGAGTCCTATCCTATTGTAGTTAAGTATGCCCATAAAACTGGTGAATCCCGAAGGAAACACAAAATTGGTGAATCCCGAAGGAAACACAAAACTGGTGAATCCCGAAGGAAACACAAACTGGTGAATCCTGAAGGAAACACAAACTGGTGAATCCCGAAGGAAACACAAAACTGGTGAATCCCAAAGGAAACACAAAAC
>NC_052351.1:45069329-45078083 GCF_009727055.1 Benincasa hispida
GCTTTGAACTTGTAATTTGGATTTACTTTGAGGTAAGTATCTTACACTGGAACTGCCGCACAGGCCAGGCTTTGTTTAGCTAGCATGGTGATGTTGTTATGGTAAATTGTTAGCATGTTGAATTGATAGTATGACCTGAATCAAAGTATCGTTTGCTGGCACGAGTTTAAATCGTTTAAATACACACTACATTTGAATCGTTAGTATGTGATGAAATCATGTGTTTTCCATTAGTCCGACCGTCTGACTGCTATTGTGGTGCGTATACTTGTAGTGTTGTAGATTATGAATGTGATGGTTACAATGAATGGTTGTATATTAATGGTTGTTGAAGGAATATGTATTAGTGATGATAGCCATGGTAACCATAAGGATTTCAATTAAATCTTTTAGAATGGTACATGTTGAGTTCTTTGAAACGTTGAAACTGTGTGAAATCCTCATTGAATTAGTTAGCAATCTGCTCACACTGCAGTGTTTGTGTTTCCTTCGGGATTGCACACAGTTGTAGTTTCTTCGGATTCACCAGTTTGTGTTCCTTTGGGATCAATCCAGTTTTGTGTTCCTTCGGGATTCCACTAATGCCAGTTTGGTGGTTCCTTCAGGATTCACCATCTTGTGTTTCCTTGGATCATGCACGACAGTTTGTGTTTCCTTCCGGGATTGCACTCAATTTTGTGTTTCCTTCGGGATCCCAGTTTTTAGGCATACTTTATACTACAATAGGAATAGGACTCAGTCTCTTGCTTATTTCAATGTAATTTATGTGCCATAGTACGGGTATATAGAGGACATAGATGCCTAGCCTGACCCTAAGTGAGTTGGGGGCTTACTTAAGAGTATTTCATACTCATTCTTCTTAGTTTATGCTTCAAGAAAAGGTAAAGATGTTATATTGCGAGGCGCAGCGGATATTCGTGGATCGTGTCACTGGACTAGACCTTTTCGCTCCGCATGTGAATCGTTATTTGGTTTTTACTGTTTAACAGATTTATATAAGATGATTCTTTTATATGCTTTGTATAGCTCTTAGAGAATTTGTTGGGTACCCTATTAACTGTTTTAATCTTGCAGATTTTATATAAACGTCTTTTTGAGATTCTTCGTTATTTAAAAAGTTTAGCATTTTATTTCAAATAACTGAGCGGCATTTTATTTCTTGCATGCGAGTTTAATTTTTAGTTAACGGCCTACTAAGTCCGTAGGGGGTCGGGTAGTTTACAAAGGAGATCGTATATTCAACGATCAATGCAAGTGGAGATAGACTCGTCTATCGTGATAGACAAAATGCTTGATTGTTTTTTAGGTGAAGTATTAACGACCGTTGAAGGAAAGAAATGGTAAGTGATCGTCTAAACGATCGTGTAGAAAAAAATAAGCGATTCGTACTATGACGATCGTTTTAGTAAATATCAGGCGCTAAACGATCACTTAGGAAAAGTGAAACGATTTGTTTTAGTAAATACGCTGCAGCGCGGGTGTGATCAATTATAGCGATTTTGCTCAGGCACTATTGTATAGGTAAGCCAATCGTTTAAATAGCACTATCGTAATAGGCACAAATTTTCCTAAGCGATGAGCACTCGTTCAACGCAATTGTTCCGCACATCCCATGCTTAACAAGATCATTGAGCTATTTAAGTCTCAAAAGTGATGCTTTCAACTTACTATCCGTTATGAAAACAAGAAGAGACCGCCGTCCTATTACCTCTTTAACCGACTAGTTAATAGACAGTGAAATATGAATCACATCATATTCAATAACTTATGAATTAATATCTCATATATTAGTCATAGTATTTTTCCTCCACTAGATATAAATCATATTTATATCCAATTTCTTTCAAAATTAATAATTATCTCATACATAAAGTTATATTGATATCATAATATAATTAACAGATGCCTCGCCCTCTTGTTAATTTGAACATTCAATCTGACCCCAACACTGAAGACTCTCAACTTATATCAGCACCAAAGGGGGACCTTAAGGACCTATCCGCTCGAGAGACTACCGCAACGTGTACGTGAATAGCTGAAGCTAAACTCCTTTAGTCACGATATCGTCCACCTCTGATTTAACTTGCCAGGCATTCCACTATAATGACTGACAATTGAAACCCTCTTCTTATCATAATATAGAACAGATCTCCACATATTGAGCGTAACGATGACCCTTCAAAAGATGACTCTTGAGAGTACAGCAGGGCCAATTGTTTACCGTTTTGGCCCCGTAGTACATCGCTTCACTCCTTAGAGTAACTGATGCCCTCTAATGAAACAATACACATAAGTCCTAACTATGTGTGAACACCTCTTGATGCCAGTGAGAAGATGTGTGGCAAACCACATTCATTCAAAGCCACGTGATCAGCCATTTAAAGAGAGCAATCTATCTACTTATCCTCCTGCTTTGGAGAGGAAGGTGAACTCCATCTTGTGTAAGTGAGTTCGCCAGCTCCCAATGCAGACGAATCCCCAAAGTGGGTGGTTAGAGTCGGCACTTCTGGCCACTATCGCATTCCAGCAAACCAAAAGACCTGCCCTCAATGGCGGAGGTTCCCAAGCTCACTTAGGATTGAGGTCATGTTACCTATGGTCATCCTAAATGTGAAGTTTCAGTCATGAAATGGAGTTATATGACGAGAACATTAACTGACGAGGTCAGGTCTTATACTAACGTCTTTGTATAGGATGCACTCCCATTCAGCAATAAATCCTTTATAACGGAATGATCAGTGATCAGACATATCTGTGATAATCACAACACTTATTAACAATTTCACAAAGCGGTGCCGCATTCGAGTGGTGTTCCCAGGATAGAGTTCCCGTCCTATTATTCTAGTATATGCTAACATGACCATATTTGGTTGTCACTTAAGATCATGAATCCACTTGTATGTCGCTACACAGTAACATGCTTAATTACATAAAAGACAACGCAGAGATATTAAATGATTTGTTTTGTGGTAAAATAAAGAAAAAACATCTAAAATGTGCAAAGTCAAGAAGTGAAGATAAATATTCATAGTATTATACAATCTACAAGCGGTTCTTCAAATGTGTTTATCAAACTACAGATATAGATTTCAGGGACAACTACCGAACATGGAGTGGGTACTCTCTAGAAGCATTTTGTATTATTTGAAATGTCTTGATATGAAATTTTAATTTTTTCATGTTAAATTTTTATTCCTGTATATTTATAAACTTAAAAAATAATTTTATTATGTATTATATTATGCTTTACAATTGATTTTCTTTCAGTTAATATATTAATCTTTCTTTCAACTGTGTTGTTGATTTTCTTCTTCCTAATATACTTTGTAGGTTTCATCAAAATTTCTTTTTATTCATTTTTTTTCCATGAAAAACTAAAGATTGTATTATGAGCCTAAAATGAACGCTACTAAAGCGAGTTAAGGACCCAATTTTATTCAATGAAGAGATTTAATTTTCCGGTGTTCAATATTCAAAAAATGAAAATTAATTTGAGAAATTCGTGAAATTGAATATGGTTAGTTGAATTTTTGGATTAAAACAAAGAACACACTTGTACATATTTGTAAAAATGATCAAACTAAAATTTTATAGCATGTACCATGTTGGTATCGGGGTATATATTATATTGTGATAAAAATGAAAACAAATTTTTCTATTGATAAATTTTATAGTAAATGTAACAGCTACGAATAACTGTCTTTTAAGGATTAAGGTGAACAAAACTTAAAAGTCCGTGAGAATACGATTTAAACTTATTTGGTTATAAGGAAGTAGAAAATAGAGAATAAGTAAGTAATTAGTAGATTGAGTTCAAAAATTGTATGAGAGAATAATACTTTTACTAATGTATTTTAATTTTAGTTCGACTAATGTATCTTTAGATATTTAGTTTCCAGAACTCATTGGGCGTTGATTGTCCTGAATTCTCGTAGGTCCTGTAGTTTGTAAAACACCTATAATGAAACAAACTTTTTTGTGATTTATAAGTAAATGATATTTTATTCACTTCAAAGTCTATGAAATATAAGATAACCTTTAAATTATTAAAAACCACAAATCCAATAACCTAAGATCCTATGGTTAATCAATTGTAACTTAAACCATGTATGTGGAGACATACAAGTGGGATCATTGTTGAGTGATAACGTAGATGGTCTTTAATATATTGGATAAGGGAAGGAAGTACCTTATCCTTCTGGAGTTGATAACACTAGTATGTGACCCGCTTTGTGAGTGTTGTTACAAATACGTTAAAGTGCTATAAAAATGAATCTGTTATCTTTGGATACAGTGTATAGATTATACAATGCGGGGAAATATTCTTATAAAAGAATGTTTGTATGAAAGCAATTCAGACCAAGAAATGTTTGGATGCGTTATATAACGCCGTTCATTAAGTGGAGAACTTTTTCATTTCACTAGTATGACCATTAGGGTAACATGATCTTAATCCTGAGTGAGTTTTTGAACTCTGCTCCTATGAGGGTGGTTTGTTGATTTCAATGGGTGAGAGTGTGTCAAAGTCGCTCGACTCAACAAAGTCCTACCATTTTGGGGAATTGTCGCTAATTGGGTACTGGGAACTCAGCTACACAAGATGGAATTTACTCCTTCCCCAAAAAGTAGGGTAAGTAGATAAATTATCTCCCTAAAAGGGCTCATTCCGAGGCTTTGGAATAAATGTGGCCGCCAAGAGTCCTCTCTGGCCTTGAGAGGGTTTGTCATGAAAGTGGGACTTGAATCTATTGTTTCATTAAAGGAATCAGTGGTAACTTAAGAAATTTTAGATGGTAGACTACAGGGGCAAAAACGGGTAAATTTTAATCCAAACTATACTTACGAACGATTTGTGAAGGGTCGATTCGTATTGGTTGATTGTTTATATCCCCAATGGACACAGAAATATATTTGTAGTGCTGAGAGTGCAGCTGTCAGTTTTTAGTGGAGTTCCGACAGTTAACGGGTGGTTGATAATGTGATTAAAGAGTTTAGTCAGTTAATTCACGTACCGTGGAGCTTCTAAGCTACACGAAAAAAATTTCCCCCCCATAAGGTCCCCTTGGTAGCTCAATGGAGTCAAGTTGAGAATCAGTTTTGTGGTTAATTTGAAATGTTCAAGATAATTAAGAAGAATTGATTATATATGTGATCATAATTAAATTAATGATTCAATTATATAATGATAAATAATGATATGATGTATTTTGATATAAGTTATTATTTGATTGAATGTAACTAATATTTAGTATGATTCAGATTTTAATATTCTATGAAAAGAATGTAATTGATAGCATTATTATTTTGTATTGGAGAAACTAATATTTGAATTATATGTTCAAATTTAAAATTCTATGAATTATATGATTTCATAGTTATTAAAGTTTAATAATAATATATGATTTATAAATTGAATGTCCACCATAAATAGAAGACAAAAAACTATGATTTATATATTGTATATGAGCATGAATTAAAACTAATAAGTTATAAATATAATAATGATATAGTTAGTTATTGTATTTATTTATAATTTATTTAATATTGATGATAATTAACATTTCTTTTTCCCAATAACTACCTTAGTGGGTGGTTATATAATATGGTTTATGCAAGTGGAAATAAAAGATGAAAAATGGTTTTTCTAATTAAATTCCTAACAAAGAACAAACCGTCTGACGTTAATTCACCTTATCGAGTGAGCTACAGGATACGTCGAGTTTACTAATACGATAGTACTCTTAAACTAAACAATCGAGCGTCGAGTTCTATGTGAAATAGACTTCCATCTTCTACAGATGATATTGCATGCCTTTAGTCGATCGTATCTTCCTCCTTCCTCTAACCAAAATAAGTCACAAACCTCACCACTCTTATGGATTTCACATAGAGAAATACCAACGTAATCAGTGATTGTGTCGGATCTGTTCGAGGATCGAGTTGTTACTTGTTGCCTGGTCGAGGGAGTTCCAAGTTGCTCGTTGCGTTTTGAGTTTGATCGAGTGATTTCTTAAAGAAGTATTCCTTCAAAGGTATTGGCTCTGCTATCCTTTGTTTTATTTCAAGAGCAATGTTGTAATTTAATGATTTAATGCATAATCTATTTAGTAATGAAGTGAATGTATGTGTTCTTTACAATGGAGTTTGGAATTGACTGCTTTTCGCTTCATAGGTACCTCTCAATTAAAGTTCCTTCAATTGATATCCAATGCCAGGTTTGTTCTGATTTTCCAAAAATTCCATGCTGTATTGAATTTCATTTACAATCTTAGTTGGGGTATTAATTATTCTTCAAATGCGGTTTTAAGTATTAAAGGTTGTTGTGGATTGTTGTTTGATCATATGTTTTAAGGATAATTGTCTCCTGTTTAAGCTTCTTTAACTTTTACAAAGTTAATTTGGCTAAGGACTCCTTGTGCTTTTTGAGCTTATCCCCTCCTTGCCAAGTAGAGCAATCAAGCGACACCTATATTAAATCCAATATTTAAATTAATCCTTGAGTCCTTCCTAATTAACCAATATACTCATGGTCTCTAGTTTGAACTTTACTGAAATCGTGGCTTGGTCCAACGTAAATTTTCAAAACCCATAAATACTTACCAACCCTAACAAATTTTTCGCCGAAATTGGTCTTAAACTTCAAACTTAATGGGCCACTTCAAAATCCTCACAAATCTTCAATCTAAAATTCCAACATTATGGGTTAATCAAATCAGACCAAAATCTAAAATCTTAGTGGGTAACAATAAATTTATGTCAAAACTTGATAGGCATTCAAGCTACTTTAAGAAAAACCCATAAAAATACACATTAGCTTACCCAAAAATCTCAAGAATCCGACAAGAGCAGTGGCAAAAGAAAACCCACACGACAGACCCGCGATGACAGCAACTGCAATGCGTGGGTCGAGGTTGGGCGACGAATGGCTACGAGAGTGGATAAGGCTGGGCGGCACGCGACTTATGATTTGGGCTGTGCGGACTGAAGAGCGATGGCTAGCAATGAGCGTGGGCCGGCAATTAGTGACTGGCTAGATACGTCTCAGATCTGAATTGCAAGCATCAGATCTGGTAGACAGCTAAAGTCGTGTGGCTGGCTTCTTAGGCTCGACACAACTGGGTGATGAAGAGTGGAAAATAGTATAACTTTAATTAGATTTTTTTTTTGCCACTGCTCTTCTCATAACCTTTTTTCCAAATTGAAAATTTTTTTGAATAAATTCCACGACAATACTTAAATCCTCACATTTATACTTTAAATTTAGAATTCCAAACATGTCCTTCAACTAAGGACAATTACTGAAAAGGGAAAAGTTTTACATTATTAATAAATAAATAAATAAAACAAAGTGTGGGATGTTACATTCCTCCCCCCTCAAAGAACTTCCGTCCTCGAAAGTTCATCCTTGAAATAGCTCTGAGTACTGGGCCTTTATCTCATCCTCTCGCTCCCAGGTGGCTTCCCTGAACTGGTGGTTCTGCCATAGAACTTTCACAAAAGCAATTTCCCGATGGGGCAATGTCTTTACTTCTCTGGCAAGAATCTCTGTGGGCTCCTCCTCGTAGCTCAAGTTATCATTCAACTGTAAGGGCTTGTAGTCAACTACATAGGATGGGTCTGCCACATACTTCCTTAGCATCGAAACATGGAAGACATTATGAACCGAAGACAATGCTGGAGGCAAGGCCAAACGGTAAGCTACAGCGCCAACTCATTTCAGGACCTCGAAAGGTCCAATGAATCTCGGACTCAACTTTCCTTTCCTGCCAAACCTCATAATACCCTTCATGGGTGCCACCTTTAAGAACACTTTCACCCTAATCTCAAATTCTAAGTCCTTACGTCTTACATCAGCATAGCTCTTCTATCTGCTCTGGGCTATCTGCATACGAGCCCTGATCTTCTGTATGGCCTCATTTGTGGCTGCACCAATTCAGGTCCTAACAATCTCCTCTCTCCTACCTTATCCCAACACACAGGGGACCTGTAACTCTTCCCATATAGGGCCTCGAAGGGTGACATCCCAATAGTGGACTAGTAGCTGTTATTGTACGCAAAATCCATTAAGTGCAAGTAAGCATTCCAGCTTCCGAAAAAATCTATGGCACAGGCACGCAATATGTCTTCCAGTATCTGATTCAATCTCTCTGTCTGCCCATCAGTCTGAGGGTGGAACATTGTACTGAAGTTTAATCGGATCCCCAATGCCGCCTGGAGACTCTTCCAGAAGTTAGACGTGAATCGAGGGTCTCTGTCCGACAAAATGGACATGGGTACTCCATACAATCTTACCACTTTCTTCATGTATATCTGTGCCCACTTATTCACTAAAAAGGTGGACTTTCCGGGTATGAAATGTGCTAGCTTCGTAAGCCTGTCTACAATGACCCATATCACAGTGAAATCTTTAACTGTTCGAGGAAACCCCACATGAAATCCATAGACACATGCTCTCACTTCCATTCTAGTACATTTAATGGTTGTAACAAGCCTGCTGGCCTCTACCTCAAGGCTTTCACCTGCAAGCACACCAAACACTTACTAACGAACTCTGCAACCTCTCTTTTCATATCATTCCACTAGTAGTAACGTTTCAGATCCTGGTACATCTTGGTGATGCCGGGGTGAACTGAGAATAGGGAACTATGAGCCTTTGACAACAGCTCCTTCTTAATGTCACTAACCGCCGGCACGCACAGATGCCCCTGATAAAGGAGGCCACCTTCTGCTGACACAGAGAATTCGCTATCCTGG
>NC_052351.1:45081626-45123477 GCF_009727055.1 Benincasa hispida
TTGTGTTTCCTTGGATTCACCAGTTTTGTGTTTCCTCCTGGGATTCACCAATTTTGTGTTCCTTCGAGATTTACCAGTTTTGTGGGCATACTTAACTACAATAGGATAGGACTTAGTCCTCTTGCCTGTTTTCATGCATTTATGTGCCATATGTGGGTATAAAGGACATAGTGCCTAGCCTGACCCAGTGGTGGGGCTACTTACTGAGTATTTCATACTCATTCTTTCTTATGTTGATGTTTCAGAAAAGGTAAAGATGTACCAGCGATGATGCAACGGAATTCGTGATCGTGTCACTGGGACTAGACCTTTTCGCTTCTACATTTTGAAATCTGTATTTGGTTTTTATTGTTTACAATTATTACTAAGGATTATTTCTTTCATATGCCTTGATTAGCCTTTAAGAATTTTGGGTACCTATTAACTGTTTTATCAATTGCATTTAATAAACGACTTTTGAACTTTTCTTATTTACAAACTGGTGAATCCCGAAGGAAACACAAACTGGTGAATCCCGAAGTAAACACAAATTGATGAATCTCAAAGGAAACACAAACTGGTGAATTCCAAAAGAAACACAAAACTGGTGAATCCCGAAGGAAACGTAAAACTGGTGAGCATCTAACTAATCAATGAGGATATTCACACAGTTTCAACGTTCAAAGAATCAACATCGTACAATTCTAAAACATTCATGAAATCCTTGGCACCATGGCTCCATCACATATACATAATCCTCAACAACATAATATACAACATTTATGTAAACCTCACATCATAATTCTACAATATACAAGTATACCTCAACACTAGCAGGTCAGACGTCGACATATAAAAACACATACCATCACATATTAACGATCAAATGCTTAGGTGTGTATTTAAACGATTTAGAACTCGTGCCAGAACATACTTTGATTCAGGTCATACTATCAATCAACATGCTAACAATTTACCATAACATACACTCACCATGCTAGCATACAACTAAAGTCTGGCCCGTGGGCAGTTCCAATGGTAAGATTACTTACCTCAAAGTAAATCCAAATTAGTTCAAGCAAGCTTATCCCCTCCTTGCCAAGTAGAGCGTTCAAGCGACACCTATATTAAATCCAATATTTAAATTAATTCTTGAGTCCTTCCTAATTAACCAATATACTCATGGTCTCTAGTTTGAACTTTACTGAAATCGTGGCTTGGTCCAACGTAAATTTTCAAAACCCACAAAGACTTACCAACCCTAACAAATTTTTCGCCGAAATTGGTTTTAAACTTCAAACTTAATGGGCCACTTCAAAATCCTCCCAAATATTCAATCTAAAATTCCAACATTATGGGTTAATCAAATCAGACCAAAATCTAAAATCTTAGTGGGTAACAATAAATTTATGTCAAAACTTGATAGGCATTCAAGCTACTTTAAGAAAAGCCCATAAAAATACCCATTAGCTTACCCAAAAATCTCAAGAATCCGACAAGAGCAGTGGCAAAAGAAAACCCATACGTCAGACCTGCGATGACAGCAACTGCAGTGCGTGGGTCGAGGTTGGGCGATGAACGGCTACGAGAGTGGACAAGGCTGGGCAGTGCGTGACTTATGATCTGGGCGGTGAAGATTGAAGAGCGGTGGCTCTCGGTGAGCGTGGGTCGGCAATCAGTGACTGGCTAGACATGTCTCAGATCTGAACTGCAAGCATCAGATCTAGTAGACAACTAAAGTCGCGTGGCTAGCTTCTCAGGCTCGACACAACTGGGTGATGGAGAGTGGAGTAGCGACGTCTGACTGGAGGCGTGAACGGCGGACCCAATCGACGAAAAGGAAGAAAAGATTTCTGGGGGGGGGGGGCTTTTTATAAAAGTAATAAAATAATAATAATAACAACAACAACAACAACAACAATAACAATAATAAAAGGAAAATAGTATAACTTTAATTAGATTTTTTTTTCCTTAACCCACTTTATACTATTTAATTCCTTTCCTTTTTCCAAAAATAATTAATTCCTGCCATAACCTTTTTTCCAAATTGAAAAAATTTTTGAATAAATTCCCCGACAACACTTAAATCCTCGCATTTATACTTTAAATTCAGAATTCCAAACATGTCCTTCAACTAAGGACAATTACTGAAAAGGGAAAAGTTTTAAATTATTAATAAATAAATAAATAAAACAAAGTATGGGATGTCACACCCTTCCTCCTTCACTCTACCAAATCCGAACAAAGTCCACCCTTTGGATCCTTACTCTAAGAATACTAAGGGCTCTGAGTGATAGTGTCATCCCCGTTTCCTTCTATTCATGTGGAGACTGTTCTAGGTAGACGATTGGATTTTGCTACGCAATAGCTTACCATCTCAAAAAAAGTGAGATTTGCTATGAAGAATAAGTTTTCAACTTGTATAATCTCTCGATCTCTTATTTATTGTTCTTTTGAACATGTCAATATTTTAGCATTATGAATGCATTTTAGTATGTTTGAATGTATATGTGAAAATTCTATCATAATGAATTGGAAAGACCCGCTTCCGCTTATAGGTAGTCTTAAATAAGAGTTCCTTGACATCTTACGTACAATAGAAGGAGGAAATGTGAAGCTTTGCTTGTTCTCTAATAAGTTGAACATTATGACAATCAATAAACAAATACTTTAGTAATAATATAAAGAAACAAAATGAAAGTGACTTAACAGGAGATGTGATAAGCAACACAAAAGAGAAGGAGGGGGAAGGGACTTACCAACAATAGTGTGGTGAAGATGGGATTGTCCTCGTAGTTGTAAGGAAAAGAGGTCTGATTTATGGAAAAGAGAAATAAAGTACCTTGGAAATAAGTATGTCTCATTCATGGGTAGGTCATGAGTAGGAAAAGATGTGTACCTTGGAAATGGGTCTCATTCATGGGTAGATAAAGTTTAGATGTACCTATGGTAATAAGTACACCTTTGAAACCCCACCTAGTGAAATAAAGTGAATAGTGTACCATTGAGATTGGGAACCAAACACATCAATTCACTATTGTCAATCACATCAATAAGGTACTTGCAAACCACTACTCTAAGAACCACTACTTGCAATCAAACTAGAGTAAACCAAACAAGTTGGGAACCAAACAAGAGTTATGACATAGTTGCAATGAGATTAGAAGAGGGGAAAAAAAAAAAAGGAAGCCAACAAACAATCAACTATCCTAGTATTATGCTTAGAAAGTAAGAACCAACCTCAGAACAAGGAAATTCTTTCTTAAGTCGAATTTTGGATAATATGATGTAACATGGTAAATCAGATACATTGATCATTAGAGTCAATGCAAAAAGAGTCATTGAAATAGTAGCAAAATAATCAAAGACTGATAATCAAAGACCAATAATCAATGACCAAGAACAGTAGCAAAGCAAAAAGAGTCATCAAAATAGGGGCAAAATAATCAAAGATCGATAATTAAATACCAATAATCATATACCAAGAACAGTAGCAATGCAAAAAGAGTCATCAAAATAGGGGCAAAATAATCAAAGATCAATAATCAAATACTAAGAATAGTAGCAATGCAAAAAGAGTCATTGAAATAAGGGCAAAATAATCAAAGACCGATAATCAATACCAATAATCATATACCAAGAACAGAACATAATACTACCATAGAGACTGATAATAAAAAAAAAATAGTCATTAAACAGAACAGATACATCGATCATCAAAGACCGATAATCAAAGACCAAGAACAAAACATTGAAATCAAGCATAGAGCAAAATAAGCTTACATTTTTTTCAAAAAAAAAAAAAAGAAGGAAAAAATATACAGTGGCTCATCATCGGTTGGTGAAGAGAAAGAAGACTTACCATTGGATCTGGTAACCCTACCAAGATCTAAACACCATCCTTCATCCCCTACCATGCTCCAAACGAGGATCTTCATCCTTGACCAAGCAAGATTTAAGCTCTAACATGGTTGTACGATTCGGACTCAGATAGACAGGAGGGACAACACAAAAGATTGGAGAACCGAAAGAAGCGGCAAGAGGAAACCCTCGTTTGGAGCAAAGAGAACCGAAAAAAGCGACAAGATAAAGGAGGAATGACAATGGCATTCAAAATGGAAAGATGAAAGAGGACGGGTTATGGATCTAGAGAAAAACACATATCTAGACTACCAAACATACCGTAGTCTAGATTTACGAAGGATTTCTTCAAATCCAACCAAAAGGAACCACAATGGCAGTTGATCAGCAGGAACGATGCCGATCGGAAACAATGGCGAAACCCTAAGGGGAAGAGATGGAAGGAAACAGAGCAAAATAATCGAGCGCTAATCGGAGTAAGGAAAACGAAGGAGAGTAAGAAAAATAATCAAAGTAGGGGCAAAATGATCGAGTATCGTGTAACATGCTCAAACAGGTTTTGAATTCAAAATAATCGAGTATAAAGTAATCGAGCATTGAGTATGACGTTGATATGATCGAGTATACACGTATCGATTGTAGGCGTATCAAGTGACCATGATGTTGGGTATCGAGTGACCTTCAAACGGGTTTTGAATTCAAAATTATCGAGTATAAAGTAATCGAGCATCGAGTATGACGTTGATATGGTCTAGTATATATGTGTCAATTGTAGGCATATCGAGTGACCATGAAGCTGTGTATCGAGTGACCTTCAAACGTGTTTTGAATTCAAAATAATCGAGTATAAAGTAATCGAGCATCGAGTATGATCTCGATATTATTGAGTATACACATGTCGGTTGCAACTGTATCGAGTAACTATGAAGCTAGGTATCGAGTGACCGTGTATTGAAGAACGTGTGACGAGCCATCGAGGATCTAGTAATCAGAGTAAAAAATCGAGCGCTAATAGGAGTAAGGAAAACGAGGGAGAGTAAGGAAACGGATCAAAATAATTGAGCACTTAAGTGAGATAGTTGGAGCCCCAAACGTTTAGCCCACCCATCCAACTATAAATAGGGGGCGTCGTTTGCAATTTTATTGAAACTTGAAATAATACTTTTAAGCCTTAATTTATGGTAGTTATCTCAATCGCCATCACCAATATGGCCACAAGTGGATCTCTTTTTCAATAAAATGAAACTTTGCCAATTTAACACACATGTAGGGATGAGAGACGCAAATGTATAAACTTCCAGAACCTAAAAGATCAAAGTGAAATGAATTCAAAGATCAAAAATTGACGGATGATTTGACATAGACATATGATTAGAAAATTTCTATTAGTATGTAGGACCTTTCACACTTGAAATTTATCCCACACTGTTTTTAAAATTATATTGACGACATGACAAGTAATAAATGAATGTAATATAAAAAAGGTCCTTTAAATACTATCTCGGTTCACATATTTTTTACTTGGGTTCACTTTTAACTCATATACGTTCAAATTTCAATTTTGATTTTTAAGATGTTTATTTTAATTGTTGCACTTTCAACTTTTGTTCATTTTAGTAATTGAACTTTAAAAGAATGACCATGTTAATTTGGTCCATTGAAAATGAAAACGAAGGAACTGAAATTGTTACTTTTTAAAAAGTATAAAATAAATCAAAATAAATATTTTGTAAATATAAAAAAAAATGAACCAAAATTAAAGGTACACGAGTATGAAAGTACAAAAACAATATAAACCTATAGAAAATTTTCCCATATCTTAACTTAAGGGAGCACTTCAACTAGAGGTTAGAAATGTATTGTTCATACCCTGTTCTTTGTTCATAAATGGAATGTGGCAAATTTTATTTTGTATAATTTTACCCACAACACCCGTTTTTCAACTAATTGATTTTGTTCTAACTTGAATGATTCTATTAATTCATATGATTTTGAAATGAGTTTGAGCATAGTTTAACTAACATAAAATATAAATTATCGATTAAAAGCTAAGACTATGAAGTTCGAATCTCCTACCTCACATATTGTTTATTGAAAACAATATAATTAGTTTATTTACTTTCGAGCCACACTCTCGTTAAGTATTGTGTCCATCACAATATTTAAAAATAAAAGGGAATAATAATAGTAATAATTATAAAATCAACATCTGATCATAGGAAATGTTTAGAAAATTTTATCAAATCCTGCATTCTTCCAACTTTAAACATTAAAGTGTCTATCCAAAAATCCTCGCAAGATATATTTGGAAGTAATTTTGGATGGATTAAAATCACTTTTATTTTCGTCAAAATGATGTTTGACATAGATTATAATTAATTTTAGAAAAATCAAAGATAATTTCAAATTGAAGAATTACTTAGTAAGTAATTTTTGTTGTAGTGGTTGGTCCTAAAAATGGCTATCTGATTCAATTTTGTTAAAGTAGTTAGGTTAGCTTTTCCTAAAACTATTTTTTTATTTTAAATCTGTGACCAAAAGATGATTTCCTGGCATTAAATTCTTAAGAATATCTAGTTTTAATAATAACTAGTTTTAACTATTTATGATGGTCCAAACAACTAGATTCCATGAGATACTTATTTTGAATTTTCTTTTAATATTTATTATACACAAAGTTTTTTTAACTTTTTGATGATGATTGGGTTAAATGGTTGAGTGAAAAAAATAAAATTATTTGAGTGATGGAGCTTTTTATTAAAGAGAGAAAGAATAAAGTATGGACACTAATATTTAATTTTCTATTGATTTCTTTCTCAACCTTATCTTGGCAAAGATTACAATACACTATATATAGTCTCACAAAGTGTCTCCCTAAATATCTTCAATAAATCACTAATAAAAGCAAATGAAAGAGATTACAATAATTAAGACAGAATTTAGCCATAACTTTCTATAAAAAACACCAAACGACTTGAGACTTGAACATTTAGAAAGTACACAGACACAACTCATGGATGCTTCCATTACTTACAAATGCATCATCAAAATTCATAGGTCACACATTTAATTTGGACATCATTTAACCTTCCAAATATCGGCTAAAAACCGTCCAAAAAACTGAAACTCAACAAGTTTTAGACCTTATTTTCAATTTTAATTTTTTGAAAAAGCAAAAGAAAATAAGAGGGGAAAAAAACAAACCAAATGAGTCAGCCTTTTTTTAATGTTTTTGACAATCCATAAAAATAAAAGGGGTTCTTCCTCGGTTTTCTTGAGAACCCACTAAAAGAAATCAACTCTTAAATATACAATTTTGGTTATTGGTGAAAGATTCCAAGTACTATTCATATAGAGTTTTAAGGAATGTGAGTGTGGTCTTCTCCATTTATATTCCATAAAGAAAACTGTTTTCTGACTTGGTGGGTATTTCTATTTGATTTTTCTTTTTATGGATTTTATAGATTCGAGATTAGTGAGGTTTATTTCTTCTTCACTGTAACCCCAACATACGACCTCTGTTCTCCATTTCTGTCATCGCAGGTGCTCCAAGCTTCGCCACTGAACGATCTTCTCCGTGTGTCGCAATCAATCAAATTGGTTGATTCTTCGCTGGTGGTCGACACTGTTCTTTTTCCGTGGGCGGTCGTGTTTTGTTAGGGCTCAAATTTGTAGTTTTCCTCAAACAAAACTAGCACCCTCATCCATTTAAAGTTAAAAATTAACTTTTTCTGTTCATTGTTTTGAAATAATTGATTTAGTTTTTTAAAAATTAATCAATATGACGGATTACACTCAGATTAGTAGAATTTTTTAAATATCATCTAATCTTCTAAAATCTTATATTAAATTTTATATATTTTTTAATTTTTTTCGATTATATTTATCAAATATTTACATAATTTTTCAATTTTTCAACCTAATTTTTTATTTCCTAATAAATTTATCAATTATTCAAATGAATATTTTATATAGATCCCAAACGATTGCATTTTGATTATTAAATATTGGGAAGGATTAAAGTTTTTTCAAAAAAAAAAAGTAAGATGTGAAAAATATATAAAATCTCGATATTAATCTCGGACAAATTAATATCAACATCGATAAATTCTTGGACAAATTAATATCGAGATTTTATATTTTTTTTCTATATAAAACCTAATTTTTTAAAAAAATAATAATTTTTCCAAAATTTAAAAATTAAAATCCAATCTGAAAAATGAAATTGGCCTGAAGTTTTGAAAAATTAAATAAAAATTTAATATAATATTTGATAAAGATAACTGAGTTTGAATATAATATTTGATAATGATAATCAAATTTGGAGAAAATTTAAAAATATATGAATTTTAGTATAAGAATTTGGGTAGAATACATTTCTATTTATGGAAATTTTCTCTCAAGTTGTGTTTTATTCTCTTCTTTTTTTTTTTTTTTTTTAAGAAAATAACTGTAATTAGACACCCAATTATCAAGCCACCTAGAATTAGTCGACCACCCACATAGCAGTTAAAAAGTCTACTTGGACAATCTATTTGTTTTAACCATACACTTGGTAATCTTGGAGACTCTAAAATCACATTCTAGAAAAGACACATTCTCATAGACTAAAATAGTTAATTTAGAAAGAATGTAAGAGACTAAATACACCTATTTTAAAAAACTTGGAGAAACTTGGAGATTGATAAAGTTATATTTTCAAAACTATTCTTTCTCGTAATTTTGGTAACTCTAAAGCCACTTTCGGAATCAAACATAATAATCCAACATAACCAAAAAAAAAATGTAAGATATAATAGACTCTTATTGAAAATATTTTTTATATTGGTTTGATTTCAAATATAGAAAATTTGAACTAAAATATTTACAAATATAGCAAAATATCAGTGTCTAATATATATTAAAAGAGTTTTAAAATTATGCCTGTATTTAATCTTCAATGGAATTTCAATCTTTTTCGTCAAGAAACTTCTCCTTCTAGGGAGGGAAAAAAATTTCTAGTGAAATGGTTAAACCTAACACGATGGAATGGTTAAAGTTAACCCAATGGAATAATAAATGGTAGTGAGAAAATGCATTTTTGCACAACGCAAAAGGCAGAATATGCAACGGAAAAAGAATGCGCTTACTAAATTCCAAGTTATTACAATTGGATCAATTTCAATATATACCAAATCCCCCATGGAATTCTTCCTTTTCCTCATGGCAGAGGTTCTTGTGAATCCCCCAGACGAGACAGGTGAAGATATGCATCTGTTCCTGCGTACAGTTCAATAACAACACCAGTTATCCACCCAAAAACAAGCATATCGACGGTGAGTTCAAACGGAGAATCAAGATGACAGTTAGATATTAACATTTCAAGACTCAGTCAGTATCAAGAAATTCAACTGAACCATTACTACTGCTATAGACATATATACTTCCCATCAACTGTAATTGGTGGGGTAAAGAAGGTAAATAAGATGCTCCACCCCGGCTGCATCTAAGTAGAACGAGTAACCATCATCGATATCAATTTGAGAACTGGACAAGATATCAGTTTCTAAAGATACAAACAGTCAGGAAAGACCAATCCATGAAGGAATATGAGACTTTTCTTTGTTTCTCTAGTCATACAAACAGTCGGAAGGAACGAAATAGGCAAAAAGGTTGACTTCACGAGCCGTGTACAAGAAACAGCAACTGTAAAACTAAAACTGCAAGAATTACTTACCATATCCTTCCATGGAGATCACTTGCAGATCCCCGCCAAAATAGCGAGCATACAGACGGCTTATCGGAAGGCCATAACCATATCCAGCCATTGTCACCAAATCCGCTGTTCCCAGATCTGGATGTTCGTCCAGAGGGTTTTTGGCAGTGGTGTAGAGGTAAGTGAAAATTTTGGGAAGGCCGCTTCGGGGTATGCCACCACCTTCGTCTGATACCTGCAATGCAAGTCAATCATATCCACAATTATTTTGGGACTGCATTGAGAATGAAGTTTCTTAACTTTGGAAATGCTCAAGAACAATACCTTAATAGTGACATCCTCAATTCCATCAGCAACTATGATTCTAACTGGAGGAGCAACTTTATCAGAATCCATAAAACGCTCTTGCACGGCACGTAATGAGTTCTTCACCAACTCAAAGACCATAAGATGCAAATGTGTTGGAACATAACTATAAAAAACACAAATAAAAATATCGATATAAAAGAACATATAAGTTAAGAACAGAATCGAGATCAGTTGCCTCAAAATCCAAGCCCAGAAATAAGCACACAGGCAAAAAGTGGAATAAATTCCAGCAGAAAGAGTAAAGTCTACAAGAGTGAAACATCCGAGTGAAGTCAAAATGAAGAACTTACGGAAATGTAAAACTCGGATCTCCATAGATTTTGATATTGGGGGCACTGCCATACTCACGTAAACAGATTGCACGAGCATCCTCACTGGCACTCTCCGCAACCTTCACAGGAGACATTTTTGTGTGTATATATCCTACACAGTCAGGAGGGGGATTGGGATTGTGTAATTCCACATGCTGCCCTGAGTAACAATCAAATTTCACAAACCAAATGTTAAGGCTCCAGAAAATCATAAAATAATGGCATGATTTAGATTTTGATATTGCTATCCTCCCTTCAAAGAAAACATAAAATTACATAGACAAATAGAGAAGGAAGTAGGGAAGGCAGAACAAATGGGACTTGGGACTTTTGACTAAGGAAATGGAAATTAGACCAACCAATGAGCATGCGAATCCCAATTCTTGACATGTAGAAGCGATCCAAAAACTGATGAATCTCATGAAGATCTTGATAACCAATACTATTCAGACATAGGCCTTTCTTCAGCTGTTGAACGCCTAAAGCCATCATTGGAACCACGTTGTTGTGTCTCACCTTAATTGCCTTTATCATTTGTGTAAACTCCTTTTCATCATCTGAATTCTTTATCTCAGGGAAGGACCGAAGGTCACGGAAAGAATCCAAATACCAATCACGTACCTAAGAAAACATTTAGAGAAAATTAAATTGTGTCCCTGAAAACCTGAAACACAGCTTCAAAAAGTAAAACCAGTAAAAGGTCGTGCCTGAAATATAATATAAAGAAATCTGCCTTTTCATACACCGTGAAACTCAAATAAAAAACTAATGGCTTCTGATTGAACAACTGGTTCAAAAAAAAAGTTTTCTGCTTTTAAAGATTGTGAATAAAGAAATTATATATGTTCAGTTGTTCACATTACTGTCTACGTCGAAATCAGTATTCACAAGAATGCAATTTTGAGATGAACAATAAATTCATTCATCTGAAACATAGACAAACTTTAGAACAACTTTTCAAAACAATTATCTAAAAATATTTTCCTAGAACTTTTATTCTAAAAAGCAGAAAACTATTTTGAAGACAGTTCCCAAACAGCCCCCAAAACATTTAAACATTTGATAATGCATTACTTTTCTAGGCAAAACATGTCTCAACAACAAAGATTCGAGCTCTTAAAAGCAATCAAAAAGCAAGCAGCAGCTGAGAACAGTTAACCAGCAAAAGCACTGAAGGATATTTGAATAAAAAGGGAAATCTCCTACAACAGCAACAAACAGAGAATTAAATAATTGTACAGAATTTAGCCAACTGCCCTGAATGACTCACTGTGTAATTAACACAAGCAGGATCAGATATTGCACATCCTAAATTGAAAACCTCAAACAAACAAGTTAATTAGCAACACAAAAAGGGTCCAAAGAATTTCAGAAAAATGCACAAATAATGATCAGAAACCAAAATCAGAAGCCAGTGAAAGAAATGAAACCTACTCTGCCAGAAACAAAAACACTACATTAATCAATAAGTCCTAATTGCTCAGAGTCAGAAAATCCTCATAAATTCAAGAATTCAAAAAGAACCCACAACCAATTCAGCTAAATGCAAAGCAGATATGAGCGGAAAAAAAAGGCCAGAAGAAGGTGAAAAAAAGACCTCCAAAAGTGCAGGTTTAACAAAGAGGCCATAAGGAAGATGCTCCGTCAGAAAATCCTCATAAATTCGAGAATTCAGAAAGAACTCACAACCAATTCAGCTAAATGCAAAGCAGATATAAGCGAAAAAAAGGCAAGAAGAAGGTGAAAAAAGACCTCCAAAAGTGCAGGTTTAACAAAGAGGCCATAAGATGCTCCGTCAGAAAATCCTCATAAATTCGAGAATTCAGAAAGAACCCACATCCAAATCAGCTAAATGCAAAGCAGATATAGGGAAAAAAGACAAGAGGAAGGTGAAAAAAAGACCTTCAAAACAGCAGGTTTAACAGAGAGACCATAAGGAAGATTCTCGAGTTCAATAGCTCTTCTAGCAATCCGAATTGGAAGCTCCTTGTGAAGAAACTGAGCAGAAATGAGCAAATTCTTGGCAGTAGGCTTCGAACCAAACTCCATCATGTATCTCAAGCTAACCCCAGTCTGTTTCATACAACCCCATTTCTGGACGTCGTCGATCAGGCTCTTGGAGAAGGTCTCACGGAGTTTCTTAGCCGCCATGGGTCAAAGAGGGAGCCCAGAACGAAAAACCCAGAAAGGAAATGGGAGAAAAAACCGGCATGCAAGGCAAGAAGAAGACGAAATTGGAGGGGTTCCTTCAAGCTAACGACTCTGTTGTGTTTTTTGCTTGTTTTGCTAGAATTGCCTTTTGTAGAGGCATTAATGAGGCAGTTGGTTTGCTGTTCTTCCTGTTTAGAGAGAATTTTTTAGGGTTGGTATTTGAAGCAGATCGCAGTCATGGATATTCAACTGAAACAGGTGGAAAGATGATTTGGATTTGGAGCTTCTTTTGTTGCTTCTTTCGGATTATTTCTATTCTTCGTACACGAAAAATAGAAAATAGTTTGTTTTATTTCTGTATGAAAAAATTAATAATTTCTAAATCTTCATACATACGTGTTAATTTTTTAATTTTAACGGTTGTATTCAAATGTTATAAGAAGTTAATTCACCTTTGGTAGATTTCAATTTTAAACATGTCAAATTTGCTGTAATTTAATTATAATAATCGAAATAGATATAATTTAATTAAAAAAATTATTTTAAAGAGTAAAATTGTTGAAAATATTTATAAGATGTAATAAATTTTTAAAATTATCAATGATAAATGCTGATAGATATTGATAGACTTCTATCCGTGTTTAACAATGTCATTGATAGATATTGATAGAAGTGTATATCAACGTCTATCATTGATAGTTCTAAAATTTTGCTATATAAATATTTTTATTCATTTTTTTATATTTAAAAATAGTCTATTTATTATTTAATTATTATTATTTTAGTATATTATTTGTTATGTATTTATTTATAATTTTTATATTTTAAATTACAAACTATATTTTACCCCTAAAAGAGTACAAATTACATATTGTTATTTTCTTACATTATATGATAAATAAAGTTGAAAAAAATAATTGTTGTATAAGATAATTGTAATGAACAAATGAGTATAGACAAATTGTGACAAAAAAAAATATCTATTTAGGAAAAATTATTTTAAATGAAAAAACTGCTAAAAATATTTGTAAATAATAGAAAATAGGCAATGAAATTTTGTTATATTTGTAAATATTTACATATAGACACATATAATAGTCTATCACTGACCCGCGATCTACATGGTCCATTGCTAATAGACAATGAAAATTTGCTATTTATAAATATATTTGTTTATTTTCTTATATTTGAAAACAACCTTTTATAAATCATAAACTGATGAAGGAAAAAGA
Organism: Benincasa hispida; assembly: GCF_009727055.1. Taxonomy (NCBI): domain Eukaryota; kingdom Viridiplantae; phylum Streptophyta; class Magnoliopsida; order Cucurbitales; family Cucurbitaceae; genus Benincasa; species Benincasa hispida. The sequence goes on from NC_052351.1 coordinate 45,095,225, forward strand.
AAATTACAATTAAAAAAGAAAATGATGACTGAACAAAAAAAAGTACATAATAAAACTTAATGAATTGTGGTTGATGTTGAATTTGTTTCTTGTTGTAATTATGATGCTCTAATGGTGGTTTTAAAATGTTCAAAAGTGAATCGATAAAAAAACAGGAAGAAAAAGATATTGATAAAAAAAAATCGTTTATCATAAAAAACGTGTCTGATTAATAAGGAATCTAAAAGAGAAAGTTAGTCTTTAGCAGAATTTGGAAAACATAAGATCCGAAAAGTGATTTTATATCAATTTACTTTTTAAAAAAAAAATCCAAATCACCAAATGCGTAAAACAGTTAAGCATTTTCCGAATGGCCTTTTGATATAGTTAAAGCGATGTCAAACGTAACTTAAACTTGGCTTTTATCTTAAACTTTTGTTGTAATCAAGTTAAATTTGAGTTGTGAAATTGAGTAAGGCTGAACGGTAATTTACCTATATCACTTTTTAGATGTGGGTGGTTAAAATTTTTATACTCTATATTTATCCTTAAAAGAATTTGGATTTAATGTTTCAATTTGTAGGCTTGTAACTTCGGTTAAACTTTTTTATTAACGAGGCAAGTTGTCAAATACTTTTCTTACTTGTTTATGACGTGTTGAGTTCTTTTTCCGTACAATATGTATAGAGGAATTTGAACTACATATCTTTTAGACACTAACATATATAGTATGTCTATTGAACTATGCTTGTTTTGACAAGTATTGAGTTAAATAATGATTAAAAAAAATTGAGGACGAAGTGATACTCAAGAGAAAAAAAAAAAAAAAAGTTCATAGTCAATCCAAACATATTTACACTTGCTTAAATAAAAAAAGAAAAAACTAAATCCATTAGACAAAATAACAAATAATTAATCATAGTGAACACAACTCAAATGATATAAAGTTTGTATTCCTAATCAAAAAACATGTATCTGATGTTCAAATTTCTCTAACTATATTATACTTAAAAAAACAGGTAATTATAATTAAATACAATCCTAATTAAAAAGCCATAAAGCATTACTATAAGAAGCAAACTTAAAAAATATAACTAGTTACAAATCAAATGGAATAAAATTGAAAATTCAACTTCTTAGACTAGTAGTTGAAATAAATATAGCTTAAATAGTTAGATATTATCTCTCTCTTTAGGGTCTACAAATGTTTCAACATATCAAACAAGTTAAAATTTTGGATGCTCTTTCCTACCTTTGTAATAATAATCCCCTTTACCCCTACTTTTGTTTAGTATATTAATCTTAACCCCACATTTCTATAATCTTATTGAATTCAAATTAAAAAATTGAATTAATGAAATTAACATGTCAACATAAACAAATTAGAAAACTATATGCAAATCAACTAACAAAAATATATAAATTCAACCAATTATAGAAATGACAAAATAAATCTACATACAATAAATACTTAGACCTACCCAATACATCAAAATAAGTACAAATGAATAACAATAAAATACTTAAATCAAGTTTTAAAAAAGACCGATATCCACAGCCAAAATGAGCATAGCGATATAGTACTTGTATTATCAACTTCGAAGTCATGGATTTAATTTTCCAACCTCATATAGCAAAAAAAAAAAAAAAAAAAAAAAAAAAAAGTAGTCTACTTTAGCCATGTAAACACTTATAATCAACCACAAATCCTTTTTTAAAAAAAAGAAATGAAGTGTGCCTTTTCTATAACTATTAAGTAAAAAAAAAATATCAATTTCCTAGGACTATAATAACTTTTTAGAAAAAAAAATTAATTTATATAAATTAAAACTTCAAACAAATAATCGTAGTAATTATAATTCTTAATTTTCATAAGTGTATCACTTTACCCTCTCTATTAGGTTATGTTTAAATAAAAATCTTGTGAGACATTTAATTTTATCAACTAAACCCTTAAAATCCCACAAGTGAATCACTTTAGATTTTTAAGTAGGGTTTTTTTTAAAAAAAAATGTTCATTAATCAATTTTAATCATTAGTTTTGTTAATCTTGACCTTCGAAGAGGTCTACGCATATAAGAATGGATTAATTGACAATTTGAAAAGATAATATTGATAGATTGTCTAAATCGATTCACTTATGATAATTTTAAAGTTTAAATAAAACAATTACAAATCTCAACTGATATGTTTCAAATTAAATTAGAACGAGGGTGTAAATTGTTACACTTGACAAAAAAATCAACTTTTATATTGAAACGATTTTTAGTTTAATATTTTAATCAATACAATCTTCAAAATATAGTGATAATTTAATATTTTGAATGTTTTTAAATAATAAAAATAAATCAACTTATTTATAAATATAACAAAATATCATTGTCTATGACGTTGTTCTACTTAATATTTTCAACAGGTACATTTAAAATAATTATCCTTAATATTTTCTGTATTTTTTTTTTCTGCTCAATGTTTGAATTTATCCTATTCTTCAGAGGACAAAAAAAGTACTAAAGTAGAGGGGGGGAAATTTTCGGACAATTCTTTTTTCTAGAAAAACAAGTTTTCGAAAATAAATTTAAAAAGGGGGATAACACACGTGTCAGTAGATAAGGGGCCAGGTGGGAGCGATGGATAAGGTTGGGACACGCAAGAGCAATGCTTTGTTTGCTTTGGATTGGAAGCATGGGCTGCGGAATTATTCGACAAATTTCACGTTCTTTTCTTTTTCTTTATTATTATTTTCTTTTTTATTAATAAATTCCTATTTCGTAACCTAAAAAATTATTATTATAAAACATTTAAAAAGATAGCGAATTTCATTTCGTCGGATTTTCGCCGGTTTGATCACATGTTGGTTGTTCACACTTTGCTACTAAATATTATGTTCGGTTTCCCCATTAAACATAATTGGAATTAAATACTACAAAAACCATTCATAAAAAGTCTCAATAATATCCTTCAATTTTTTTTTTTTAAAAAAAACTATATTTAACTTTTAGTTTTCTTTACTAGAAATCATTAATATTGGTTTAAAAAAACTTTCAAAATTTTAATTAATATTCACTCGTAGTCATATGAATAGAAACAACTTGTATTTCATTCTAAAAATATCACTAAACTTTCAAAAGTTGTATTAATACGCTTAATCTTAAAAAATAAAATAAAATAAAATAAATTGTTCTTATCATTAATTAGTATATGGGCAAGAGCTTCATACACTACCTTCCTCTTCCATTTCCTCTCTCTTTCTCCTTAGTCTATGGTCTATCACTTTCCCGCTTTTAATTTTGTTTCTTTTATTTCTTCAATACTTTTGTAATACCTTTATCGTTTAGGTTTAGAAGAAAGGAAAAAAACAGAGAAGTGTACGGCCATATATTGTAGCAAAAGAAAGAGAAAATGGAAAGGAATGTGATAAAGTGTAGATAAAGAGTTTCCGACGAAAATAGTATGAACACTATGCTAATTGAGCTACGCTCTTGTTGACAGTTTGTTTTTTTACTTTTGTTTTTTAAAAAACTAAGGATATTAATGAAATTTTAAAAAATTTAGGGATATTTTTTAAACAAATAACTAACGGTTTCTATTCAAAACTAACAAAAAAAAAAATTAATTATACCATCTAAATTTTAATTTTGGACACAATAATTCTTAATTAGCTCTAAATTTATTTAAATAGACTTTCACTATGATCATACACTAAATTTTAGTGGCCCGAAATTTTATATTCAACATAATCTAGTCACTTGGTGGGATTAAGGTCAAGAAAGAATATTGTATGTTTAAAAAGAAATCACAAATATAAGGTAGTTATTGAAAATGATTTTAATAATATTGAAAAAATAATAAATTTGTGATTTGAGATGGGATATTAAAATATTGATAAAAATAGGTAGGGAACTCGTGTGCACGAGTTCATCCTCTTCCCAACACCTCTCCAGGTTGTTGACCATGTGGAACTCATATATCTGGTACACGAGTTTTTCATTTTTTTTTGGAAATATTTATAAATACAAATAATAAATAATTAAATAATCATCATTAATTTTAGCTTCTAGTTAAATCAAGATACACGAGTTTTCTTTTTTTCTTTTTTTTTTGAAATATTCATAAATACAAAAAAGATAATAAAAAATAATCGACCTTAATTTTAGTTTTCGGTTAAATCCAGGTACACAAGCTTTTTTTTTTTTTTAGAAATACTAATAAATTAAAAAAAAAAAAGAATAACAAACCTTAATTTAAGCTTTCTGTTAAATCTATTGCCTTTACATGTGAAACGTGTATAGACATATACTAATGCCACATATCTCCCTTTCTTAAAAGTGTATTTTCTTTATCAAATCACTTTACCAAATTCATATCTTCATTCATGTAAATCAAGGAAGAAACTAGTTGTAATCCCCTCTCTTCTCTCTCGATTACTCAGAGACAAAAAGAAAAAAAAAAAAGAAAAAAAAGGTATTCACAAATCTTCAAGTTTTCGAAGAGAGAAATGAAGAAGAAAAAATATACATAGTAATTATGTTTGGTATTTCACCTACATCATCTATACAAAATCTTCAAGACTTCATTAATTTATAACTACAAGATGGAGAGAACAAAAGCTAAGTTGTCTCAACTCCTTGAAACAAAACACAAAAATGTTTTGATTGAAAAAAAAGTAGAAAACAACATAATTTGAAAATAAGAAAAAGAAGAAGAAGAAGAGAAATATGGAGGTATTGAAATAGGAGACATATATTACATATCATATATGACCACTAAGTCGTAGAAAAATCTCATAAAATCTCCTCAATTTCTCTACAAAATTAGGTCAAAGAGACTGAAATTAAAAAAAAAAAAAATCCCTATAAAAGGGGCAAACAAAAACATTTTTTTTCTTCTAACCATCAAATTCTCTCTAAAATCATGGTTGATGTCCACGATTTTGCATGATTTTGACGCAAATGACCTGCTAATTTTTTTTGGCAGATGGTGGTTTTTTGCTAGCATGTCACCTAAATCATGTACCCCATATACGATCTATTTTGAAAACGTGGATAGTTACATTAATGGTAAATCGTGTACGAAATATGCTATTTAGCAACCTTAAATTTATCGATATTTTACAACCCACCTTATTTTTATAAATATTTAATTAAATTACATTATTTTTAAAAACTTTCCACTTGGTAAGACTATTCAATTTGAAAATCCTTGCTCCATAAAACAGTGTGAATCCATTCATTATTAACATGGCCCACCACCCATTCATTAATTACTTTACTCTCTTGCCCTTTATTTTTCCCAAGTGATTCACAATTTTTTTATTAGTCACTCACTTATTTTACAATTTTCCTCTCTTTCTTATTTCCAGTATCAATCATTTTTTATAATAAAAAACTTATTTATCTATTCTTTTATTGCACTTAAATCTTTTTATAAAATTAGAAATTTCTATTTGAATTGTTAGAATTTAATGATTAATTATTTTTTAAAAAATAAAGTATTTGTTTTAGATGATATATACTTAATATTTTTTTAGTTTTGTGTCATATTTATAGTTAATGTATTTGTATTTTTATCTGAGATAATTGTATGGCATATTAATTGTTGGACCAATATTGATTGATTTAATTTGGCGATGTGATAGATGTTAGAAATATTTGGACAGAATAACATGACACGTTCTACATGGAATATACCATCTTTGTTAAGTAGCGTATCATATATTTTATATTGTGTCATTTTAGTTTATTGCCGTCGAACTTTCCCCTGTCATTTATGAATCATGTCATGTCAAAATTCGTTTATCATTTGTCTAATAGCCATGACATGTGTCATTATTTAGTTGATGGCAACAACAAAAATTAGAAAATACATGATGTTGTATTAATTTAAATTTTTCACTAATAATTGTATCAATCTAGACTCTAAATTTTTACAATTGTATCCGTTTACGTTTTCTATTACATTATACTTAAAAAAGTCAATTAATCCTTTCAATTTTTATAAGTGAATCAATTTTGAATCTTAATCATAATTTTCTTTGAGAATCGCTAGCGTAGTTATGTGTAAAATCGACATTTGAAGAAGTTTACACATGTTTGAGAAATTAGTGCATTAATGATTTTTAAAGGTAATTGTAATAAAGAGTCTAAATTGATTGGCTTATGAAAATTTAGAAGTTTAAGTCCCATTTGATTACCATTTGATTTTTTTTTTTTTTTGAAAAAATTAAGCCTACAAATGTCACTTCTCTTGGACTATATGTCTTAAAACTTGCAGTTTGTAATTTCTAAACTTATTCTATTTACAATAAAGTTGTTATTGAGGTTTATTTAGTAATATTGTTATTAAACATATAAATTGCACTTGTAATAGTCTAAATCTAATAAACTAACGAACCCTTGGCTATAGCACGAATACTTGAACTTTATGTAGAGACATAAAAATAGATCAAGTATGAGTATATAGTCAAAATGGTCTAAAGTATAAGGATAGGGTTCCTTATCCCTAGGGACACTATGGATGCAGCCTACTTTGTATATGATACAAACAACGTGATCCCAAAGTCGTTCATGTAGAGACATGCGAGCGGGAGCATCTTATGCAAAAGATGTTTACATAAGACCGAACCACGAAATAGTCACTTCTTTATAACACCATTTACTGTTAAAACTGATTTCAATTCAATGATCTAAGGTAACTCGATCTTAATCTTGACTAACTATGAACTCTAGTTTATTCGGGAATATCCTTTAATCTGCATGGGTGAGAGTGGCTCAACAGCACCAACTCAATAAGCCTTCCATTATAGGGGTAAGACCGGGTAGATAGTTGAGGACATAGTCCTACAATATGAAATTCACTCCTACTCGATGTCAGGTTAACAGATAGGTTGTTCACTTAAGTACTGACTCCTAGTTTTGAACAAGGGGCCCCACCCTCTCTATGATCGAGATGGATTTGATTTATTGGTAGGACCATAAATCAATTGTTCATTAGTGGATCAGTGGAGACTTAAGGAGCAAGATGTATTATAAGGACAAAACGATAATTTAACAATTGCGATGGAGATTTTTGTATTGGTACTAAACCTATGGGGGTTTTTTTGCAACCTAGTGATATCTTCAATATCAATACCTTTTTTTATGCAGATTGAGCGTCCAACATTGATGATCGACGGTCCGTGCTTGCTTATTGTATCTTTGTTGGAAACAACCTTATTTCATGGTCCTCCAAAAAGAAACCAATAGTCTCACGCTCGAGCATGAAGTTTGAATATAGAGCACTCTCTCATGCCGCAGTAGAGATCATTTGGTTAAAACAACTACTACGAGATATTGGTCTTCCAATTGTTGATCGTCTGATTCTTTGGTGTAATAATATAAATGCTCGGGCTCTAGTAAACAATCCAGTGTTCCATGCTCGCACTAAACACATTGAGATTGATATACACTTTATTTGTGATCATGAGCTTCGTGGGGATGTTGAAATACGTTTTGTATCGTCATCTATCCAACTGGCAAGCTTTGTCACAAAGTCTTTCACACATACTCAGTTTCAAACCTTAAGATCCAAAATTTGGCTTGTGGAACTAGCCCTTCGTTTGAGGGGATGTTAAGGAGAAGAATGAAACACAATGTATTGGTATATATGCCCAAGAGAAAAATTTTAAAAAGAGCCCAACAAAATTTCTTCAAATTCTTATATTAACCAATTCTATTATGTACAACATCACAGACAACCCAATTAGCTCACTACATGTATAATTCCTTATTTTCTCTTTCCAGATTTTCAATTCCTTTTCTGCACTGATTTAGGAATTCATCCGCATGTATAAACTATACGATATCATTCTTTTGCATATAGAAAATATAGAGTGAAATATTATATCTCCATATGTCTAAACCTTGTTTAAACATATAAATAATATATTGTTGGGAAAATGATTTATAAGAACTGAATAACAGTAGCAAATTGATTACACCTTAACTAGATACAAACAATTGCACCACATTTTATATACAATAATAATATCCAAACTCAAAATAAGTCAGATGAAATAATAAGACTATATCTCATGGAGATTCAATAGGTAGTTTAGGCATGTTTACAAAGTGTAGTCCTTAAGAAAATTATTCATTTTGCTCAAGCTGCAAGCAAACTATAGTCTAGTCTCAGTAAGATACAACGACTAATTACGGTAGAACAACCTTGGACTATTTTTCAACATAACTTAATTATGTAGTTACTTGACAAATTCAAATGGAAGAAACTACAAATATAACATAAGAAAATTAAATGTGTAAATGAAGCATCATCTAATTTGATGATTTTAATCTAATTTGAGATTTTCAAAAATGAATTTAATTTGTACATTAAAAATCTATCCCATTTTCACTTATGCACATGCGTGCGATCATATCAACGGATATTTTTAAAAACTTTTAAAAAATTCCAAAACTACCTTCGATTTTCTACGGCGATTTTCCTTCTTCTTCTTCTTCTTCTTCTTCTTCCAAAACAATTTTGTTCAATTCCATTTATCGTCAATCCCACTTCATTTTTTTCTCCGGTTTCACTTCAATTGATCATTTCATTGTCATCACACAACTCAATTTTCTTCTCCAATTTCAATTCAATTGATCATTTCATTGTCACCACACAACTCAGAGGTTTTATTCTTCTTTGTCGATTCGATCGATCACATAAGTACCTTTTCTTCTCCTTCTTTTTTTGCCTTGTAATGTCTCACATTGCGTTGTCGAGTGAAGAATAGTTCTTCTTCTTCAAATTTCACAGTATTCTCTTCACTCTAATGCTTTATTCTGCACACACAAAAAAAAAAAACATTAAAGAAACTCAAAGGACAACGACCATTCTTGAACCAATTCATAAACCAAGCTATTGAACTTTTGCTTTATAACTCCAACAAGCTGTTGCATACAACACTGCAAAGCTATTTTGGAAGCTAGTTAGTCGAAAATTCCAAATTAGTATAGGATCGAATCGAAAGAAGTCAATATAGACCAACATAGAGGCATATCTTTATCTATCAGGGATAGACAAAGATAGAACTCTATCTTTGATTGATCTTCACTCCATTTATAATGCTTATATGATTGAAACATTAAGTTCTTGAAATTTTGAACATGATCAACATCTTATTACCGAAAGTGCATAAATGATTGATGATGTATTGTATTATTATTTGTCTATCCCAGATAGACAGATATAGACGTCTATCTTTGTCTATTAGGGATAGACAAAGATATAACTTTATCTTTGTCTATTACAGATAGATAGAGATAGACGCTTATCTTTATCTATCAAGGATAGACAAAGATAGAACCTCTATCTTTGATTGATCTTCACTCTATTTATAATAGCTTATGTTGTTGGAACATCAGATTCTTGATCAGCATGTTATTCAACTACAAGTGCATAAATGATTGATAATATATTGTATACTATTTGTCTATCTCAGATAGACAGAGATAGACGTTTATCTTTGTTTAGGGATAGACAAAGATAGAACTCTATCTTTGATTGATCTTCACTCGATTTATAATATCTTATATGGTTAGATCATCAGATTCTTAAAATTTTGAACACGATCAATATCTTATTCAATTGAAAGTGCATAAATGATTGATGATGTATTACATTATTACTTGTCTAACTCAGATAGATAGAGATAGTATTCTACCTCTATTTATCTCGGATAGACAGATATCTTTGTCTATCAGGGATAGACAAAGATAGAACTCTATCTTTGATTGATATTCACTCCATTTATAATAGATTATATGGTTGGAACATCAAATCGACAAAGATAGACATAGATAGTGTCTATCACTCTGCATATCTATAGTGGTAGATAGAGATAGAACTTTATCACTATCTATCTGATAACTATTTTTGTCTATCACTTATAGACAAAGATATAACTCTATTTCTTTTTATCACTATTGGATATTTTAATTATGAGTTTCTTACAAAATCTTAGTGATAGAGTTTCATTATGAGTTTCTCATATAATCTTTTTTTCATTTTGCAGAATACCATGACTATTCCTATAGTTGTTTTTTATGGAGGAGAGTGGAATGATTATCACTGTTATGAGAATTATGAGGCTGGTAGAATTTTGGGAGATGAATGTATAGATTTGAATGGTTTAGTTGGTTTAATATACGAAGAAATTCAATTAAATGGGTCGGTAAATTTGTCAGTTTTGTTGGATTTTGGTAAAAATAGTATTCAAACTATGATTCCAATAAAAAAAGACAATGATGTTTTTTGGTATCTGACTTTGGCTAAAGATGCAATCAGTAGACTTCCATTAGTTGCTCATGTAAGTGTTTGTTCTTTGGAAGGGTCTTCTACTGTTATTAATAGTGTGGGTTCTATTAGTAGTGTAGGTGACGATGGTGATAGAATGTTATATTTAGATTCTTTTTCTTCTTCAAATGAAGTTATAAGAAATATTTTTTTTATGGTAATTTGAAGGTAAAAAATGTATTTGAAAGTAAAGAAGTACTTTTAAAGTGTTTTTACATAAATGCAGTGAAGAATAATTTCAATTTAAGACTACAAGATCAAATTCAAAGTCTATCGAGTTCAAATGTTTGTAAAAAGGTTGCAAGTGGTATGTTAAGGCATCTGGGTATAAGAACAATGCATTGTGGATGCATAGGAAGTACATTTCTGAGCATGACTGTCCATTGAACACAATTCAGAGTTGTCATAGGCAAGCTTCTTCATTAGTAATTGGCAATTGCTTGATTGATGATTTTAGGTTCATGTCTACTGATCAATCTATTCCTAAAGACATTATCCATAAGGCTTGTACAAAACTTAGAGTTAATATAAGTTATCAAAAAATTTAGAGGGCAAAAGAACACATAGTAAAGATGTTAAAAGGTGATGCAATTGAATCATACACCTTGATTCTAATATTTTTTGAAAAGTTAAATGAAATGAATTCAGATATGATCTATTTTGCTCACTGTCTATCTCAGATAGACAAGGATAGATGTCTATCAATGTCTATCTAGTGATCGTTGTCTATCATTGTCTATCTCAAATAGACAATGATAGATGTTTATAATTGTCTATCTAAGATAAACGGTGATAGACAACTATCTTTATCTATCTAGATATTTATCATTGTTTATCTATACATTTTTGTTACTATTTACGCTGATAGAAATGTTTTTATGTGTTTTTACAGGTATCTACACTGCTTTAGAAATGGATGATAGTGGTCATTTTAAGTTTTGTTTCATGCCTTTTGGTGCATCAATCGAGAGGTGGAAATATTGTAGATCTATCATATATGTTGACAGTGTTAGGATTGATGCCCTAAAGTCTCGTGTCCTGTAGTTTGTAAATAGTTTGTATGAACGCTTGTGTTGTATAACAAATGATATTTACTTCACATCTTGATTTTGTTCAGTTGTATGTTTTATTTGCTTTACCAGAAACCAATAAACATAAAATTTCTGGATGTGGTGACATATAAGTGGATCATGTCTTGAGTGATAACCAAAATGGTCTGTAGTATATGGATATAGGAGGGAAACCTTATCCTGGTAACGCTACGGATGCGGCTCGCATTGTGGAATGGTCATAAGTGTTATGACTTGTCACAGATGGTCTGGTCCTGATCATTCGTGAAGGGGACATGCGAACAAAGGCGTTCTATACAAAGAGTTCATATAAGACCTGACCACGAAGTGTTAACGTCTCGTTATATAACACCATTCATGACTGAGACTTCACTTCACTAGGATAACCATAGGTAACATGACCTCAATCCTAAGTGAGTTGGGAACTCCTTGAAGAAAATCGGAATCACAATTTCCATGAGCAGCAGAACAAGACTATTCCAAATTACAATCATGAATCGACAAATCATTTACAGTCGACTTCAAACAAACGGTTATACAATTATACATAGAAATTACAGCATGAATAAACTCAAATGCAAAGAAAGATAAACTCTACGCACATCGACAAAAGCGTCTCCACACTCCGTTGTGCACGAACGCTCGAACAACAGCAGCCTCGAACGCCCGATCTATGATCGCAACACCACACAAACACTTCTCGCTCGTCCTCAACGATCTCCTCGATCACGAACTCCTCCGCAACACAAACAAACACCGCACTCATCCTCAGCACCACGAACGGCCTCCACAGCACTACGAACGACCTCCAGAAATACTCGTCGGTGTCGAGTTGAGTCTGACACCACCAACAAGGCGACCTTGGTATTCTTGGTGTGAGAATCCAGAGGGTGGGCTCTGTTCGGACATGGTTTGAGGCAGAAGAAGGGAGGAAATAACGATCTCGTACATGACTGAACAAGTGGGAGATGGCAGAGACCTATCGTATAGGTCGATGCCCAATCTTTTAGATAAAGCTATACGATCGTCTAGTAAAAGCTATGTGATCGCTTAATCTATCGTTTAGCTCGGTCTGTCACGTACAGACTCTACACGATCGTCTACCTTGGGCTAGCGATCATCTAGCAAAGCTATGCGATCGTTTAGTAAACACTGCACAATCGTTTAGCTTGCACTTGCACGATCGTTTAGCTCGCCCAGCCGTTGTTTAGTAAATCTGTATTTACTTGACGACCCGTGAGTTTCTTTATGTGAGAGAGAAAAACTTTAAGAAAAAATTCAATCGTTTGTAAAACTTTTTTTTCAAAATAGGAAACCATTTTTCTTTTAAACTCACGGTTACCATATTCCAATAACCACCCACTACTTTGGTTATTTAAAAGAAAAGGTATTAATTATCCAATAATTAATATTATTATAAATATAAATGATAACCAACTTATCATACTATATTTATAACCTATAGTTTTAATATTTCATCTCATGAAACATACAAACCATAGTTCTTTTTCTATTCCATGGTACTTAATGTAAATCTCATTTACATCAATCCTTCACTAGATGTATCTCATACATCAAATCGATTATATCATATATAATCAAAATACCTCTTGTCAATTTGAATATTTCAAATCAACACCAAGAACTGCTCCTCAACTGAATCCATTGAGCTATCAAGGAGTCCTCATGGACCTGTAGCTCGAAGCTCCAACGGTACATGAATAACTGGGTAAACTCTTTAGTCACAAGATCCACCCTCCGTTAACTGTCAGGCACTCCACTAAAGACCGACAGCTACACTCTCCTTACCACAGATATATTATGTGTCCATCTTAACCAATCAGCAGTGTGGCAACTCTTCACATATCGCTCGTAAATACAGCTAGGCCAATAATCGTTATGCCCCTGTAGTTACATATGTCTCTTTAAGTACCACTGATCCCTCTAATGAACATAAGTCACTATGACTTAGTCTTCTCTTCAAAAGAAAAGTTATGGCCACTATGTTCAAGCCCCGGAATCAGCCCTTAAAGGAGCAATCTCTCTACTTATCCCTGCTTCGGGAAATGAGTGAATTCCATTGTGGATGAGTTCCCAGCTCCCAGATCAGACAAGTCCTAAAAAAGGTAGGCATGTTGAGTAGGCAATCTGGCCACTCTCACCTATACTAGTCAAAGAACCGCCCTCAAAGACAGGAGTTTCCAAAACACTCAGGATTGAGGTCGTGTCACCTATGGTCGTTTAGGTGAGATGCAAGTCTCTAGTATCATCGACGTTATATACATAGTCTAGTCATCTCGTGGTCTAGGTCTTATACAAACTCTTTGTATAGGACACCCCCGCTCCACGTCTCCACATGAATGGTCAAGATCTATCATCTGTAGTAGTTTACAACACTTGAAAACTTCTACAAAGCAGGCCGTATCCGTAGTGTCATCGGGATCAGGTATCCCACCTTAATCCCTGTCTCTTATACACATCTAGATGTGTATAAGAGACAGCCCCTGCTCGCACGTCTCCACATGAATGGTCATGATCTAACATCTGTAGTAGTTTACAACACTTGAAAACTTCTACAAAGCAGGCCGTATCCGTAGTGTCATCGGGATCAGGTATCCCACCTTAATCCTTATACTATAGACCGATTTAGGTTATTACTTATGGCATGATCCACTTGTATATCACATATACATGCTTAAGTTCACATAAGATAACCGAGGAGCTTTGTTTATTGAATATGAGTAAATGCCAGAATTAAATAACACTTATTTTATTCATTGAACAATATGTATTTTTACAAAACAACGAGACTCCGAGAGAATTAGGACACCAATCCCAACAATCTCCCACTTGTCCTAATGACTCAGGAGACTAATGTACAATACAATATAAAAATGTACAATATATAATAAACTAGGGCATACCCCATATCATCTCCCACTTGCCCTAGACAAGATTTTGCACGTCCCGCAAACCTAGACTTTCCAGGTGACCCTCAAACACGTTAGCCTGAGGGCCTTTGTAAAGGGACAAGCAACGTTGTATCCCGTAAGGATCAGATCCTTAGCTCCATACACAAGCATGTAGACCATTGTTCTCCAAAGATACTTGAGCAAAGTCTTGACCCATTCATCTTTATCAACATTCTCCATTGCTTTCTTAAAAGACAACGGATCCTTGACCCCATAATTCGTCTGATGCAACGTAACCTCCAAGGTTTCCTTGACCCCATAACCTTAGAAGAAAAGGTTTGAATGTATAAGCTCCAAGGTTTCCTTGGCTCTATAACCTTTTCCAGTAAAAGATCATTTGGTCATTTTGCCTTCAAGGCATGATTCACATACCGGCAAGGAGTTTTCTTCTAAACTCTTTAGAAGTTCACATTTCACCAACTTCTCAATCCTATTGAGGTTGATGTGACCTAATCTTAAATGCTAAAGATGGGCATTTTCCTTAAGAGAAACTTTTTGTCTTTTCACAGTTATCGTTGTTCTGAATATTTCAGTATTAAGCAAGGCTTTTATGACTAACAGTCTTAGTACATATAAGTTATTTTCCATTGGACCAAAACCAATCTCCATACCATTCTTGAAAATAAACACTATATTCTAAAAAAATGAGACGGTATAACCTTGTTCAATTAGACAAGAAACCGAGATTAAGTTTCTCTTGATATGAGGAACTACAAAAATATTATCCAGAAACAGATAACATTTCTTGTCCCAAAAATAACTTCACCCTGCCTACAGCAACAACTGAAACAACCTCACCAATACCGACTCAAAGAGTCATCTCTCCATCTTCCAATGTTTTCCAAGAATTAAATCCTTGGTAGGAAGAACTAACATGGTTAGTAGCACCTAAATCAAGTATCTAGGCAGAATCATCATTCTCTACCAAACACGTCTCCAAGACAAATAAATCACATTTACTGTCTTTAAACTTCTTCCTCTTCTGGAGAGTAGTGGGATCAATATCAAAACTTGAATAAGGTCCAAGTTTCATTTCAAAAAACACATATTGCCGATGAACTTCACCAGAGTCAGCAACACTTGCTTTCTCTTCTAGTCCCTTGACATTCAAGAAAGACTGGAGGTTATTTTGGGAACTGACACTACTAGTTTCTTTGTCGTCCATTCCTTTTTGCTCAAACAGTAAGAACTGGCATTCAAACAATGTGTGTAATGAGTCCATGATCTTACATGCAATGACCATGTTCTCAACCCTTTTGGCTAAAACATCAAGTATGCTAGCCAAAATGTAAAGTCGGTCCAACGAGTTAGTCTTCATCCACACCTCATATGCATTACGAACACTTCGTAGTGTATCAAGGGTCGGGACTTGAGGATACTCCTCAACTATGACCAACTCAAGGTCGTTTACCACGAAATATGTTTTAAGAGACTCTTTCCAAGGTATGTAATCGGTCAAAGTAAAAGAGGCAACTAACGAAAAACCATTCATGTTGTTGAAAAACAAACACATTGATCTACATTATATTTTAGCAAATATTCATTGAAAAACAACATCCAATAAGTTTAGCAAAACGTAAATGAACCTCATGTGACATCTAGTTTCACAATGATGCTTCAGTGGTTTAGGACAAAAGCCACCGAAGGGTAGTCAATGTATCCCTCCTTTGAATTGAGATACTCTCAACCAGTCATTAATACCAGAACAACTCTTATTCCTATAACGACTAGCCATCATTGATTTGGTCAGGAAATCATTAACTTGCTTAACAATTTTCCGTAAGTGTGAGCCTTCATTTTAGATCCTAGAGTTCCGCCTCAAGCAACCAATCTGAAGGAAAAAAATCCGATTGGGGCAAAAACTAAAGCGACCCTATCCATTTCTGGAGTTCACCTTGATATTGACCCACCGCACAAAACCATCTGAAGGGGGACGGTCCTAGGGCACCACGAGGTAGTGCAAGAAGATCTCACGGTACAAACCAGTGAAGGAGACCGTAGGACATGTTGACACACATCCTTCACCCACTTACTATAAACACTCTCTCCATCCACCTTGATATTGACTCATGCAAACACCATCCAAAGGGGGATTCTCCCAAGGTACCACGAGGCCAAGCATGAATCTCACGGTTTGAACATTCAAGGAGAAACGTGAGTAGAATTGACATATCATATAAAATTTTCCTCCCACAAAGTATTTTATAACCTAGAGTTTAGTTTACTTAGAAAAACACGGCTAAGGATTTTAACTGACTTTTTAGGTTTGCCCAAAAGTAATGTTACTTTGGAAAGTTGAACAACTTCTGATCATCATTCATTAAACTCTTTAACAAAGTCTTTGATCAACTGTCGCATGCTTGTAACAAACTTATCTAATTCACCTTTTCAAGTATGTTCCTAGGTAGGAGTGTTTCGTTTCCGTCAACTTAAATACCTCATCCTAGCCAGAACCCGCCTTAGACAAAAGGTCCCTTATAGATAGATTTAATAGAAATTTAATCTTTTATGGAGATCAATTTAATCCTATTAAACCGATTTAAAATATTAAACTTAGGTATCTAATCTCATTAGAGCCATGAACTTAGGCTTATCTCAATTCAATTTTAAAACCCTTTTAAAACATGAGTTCACCTAAGTTCACATGCAACTCTTTCTTATTGATTTTAGTTCTAATTTCCATTATAACGCTTATGACCGGAAATAACCAAAACCATTCACAACGGGAAGCAACACATACAAAGCATTTGTAACTCTTATAAATAAGCCTAAGTGTCATGATCCATGCATTATTCATTCATTACTATCAGTATATAACACTTATATAACAAAGCAATGAACCAAGCACACATGTTTCCATGCACCCTTATACTATAACTCTTATAATATAAAGATGATGCATGAATATGCTTAATACATGCATAAATATAACTTATATTTCATGATGCATGCACATGCTTTCTTGTAATTTCATCATGCCAATAACTATATTATAACTCTTATAATATATGATGCATGAATAAAATGCATAACCTAAGGTGGGTTTTAAATCTATATATCATACACTATGACATATAAACCAAAATACATCTCATGTACATTAAATAAAAGTTGATGAATTGGGATAATTAGCCTCAAATTCACAAAAACAAAGCTAACTATTACAAATCGCAATGAGTCCACCGGTTCAAACAGGCGAACCGGGTCTTGAACCGTCAGAAAGAAGATCGCGTCTCCTTGATCGTGTACCAAATCCTTGTGATTGCCTACACGATAGAGTAAAATCTTTACTCAATCGCTTAGCTACGCTATGAGAGCAGAAACGATCGTTTAACAACGATCATGTACCTTTGATTATGCAATGAAGTATGAAGGTACGCGATCGTGCAACACACATTGTGCAACGCAAGCCTTAAACGATCAAGTAAACGACAACGATGTGGTGAAGCATGATCGTCTAAATGATCGTTGAGCAAGCGTAAGGTATTGTATACTGGGTGATCATGCAATTAGTGACTATGCGATGAGGCATGTTGAACTACACAATCATTTAGTGTGCGTGCCTTTTATTAAACGATGAGCATCAAATACTCTATGTAATTGTTTACCTCCAGCGTCCATGCGATCGAGCAACCAACGCTACACGATAGAGTAAACTTTTTACCCTATCATTTAGTAAATACTACACGATCAAGCAGAACTTTTCTACACAATCGTTTAGTCAAATCTCAACGATCATTTACCTTAGGCTACATGATATGACCAACCTTTGGTCTTCTTCCTCGATGAGAACTGCATCTCCATGCTTCGAAACTTCATCACAAACGACTCAAACAACTTCAAACACTTTGAATACAAACTCGATTGCTTGTTAATTATGCCAAAAAACGTAGGGCCCTTACAAATTAACACTTTGTAAACTTAAAAAAAACTTTAAACAGAAGCGACCATCCCGTAAACATTCATCAACACATCCACAAATGCATTTAACTCTTAAACGCAATGCAGAGAACTTAAAACCCACCACGACTGTAAAAGAAGTTCAATATAGAAATGGTATTTGGAATATCAGAACAACCTGGCTCTCATACCAATTGAAGAAAATCTTAAACAAGGATTTTCATGAGCAGCGGAAGGGGTCGTTCCATATTCCATTCAGATTGAATACAAACAATTACAGTCTAAACGAAAACTAACAAGTCATGCATAAATTGAAATTACAGCGTGTTATACGATAATACAAGGGATGGAGTATGCGTACCTTTGAAAAACCATTCTTCAAGAATCCCTCGATCAGTCTTCAATGCGTCCACTGCAACACTCGAACGCCATGAACAACTCACCAAACAACACGAACAGTCAATATCTCCTTGAACCCAATTGAGTCCAACTCGATTCACGAAATAGAGTAGGACATCACCACAATGGTTACCTTGGTATTCTCGGTGTGAGAATCCAAGAGTTATGGGCTCTGTATGATCTTGGCTTGAGGAAGAGAGGAGGTCTACGATCGATTAGACGATCGAACAAGTGGGAGATATGAAGCTGTCTATCACATAGACGATATACTCAATTGTTTATCCTTATACTACAGACCATTTAGGTTATTACTTAAGGCATGATTCACTTGTATGTCTCACATACATGCTTAAGTTTACATAAAATAACCACGGATCTTAGTTTATTGGATATGAGCAAAAGCAAATAAAATAACATTTATTTTAGTATTGACAATGTGTACAAACTGTTTACAAACTACGAGACTTCAGGAGAATTGGGACACCCCAACACTGTGTATATTAAATAGACAATGATAGAGAATTATCACTGTCTATCTCGGATAAATAGAGATAGTATTCTATCTCTGTCTATCCCAGATAGACACTGATAGAAAACTATCACTTTTTATCTTAGATAGACAATGATAGACCTCTATCAGAGTCTATGTGAGATTGTCTATCTAAGATACAAAGTTATAGAGGACTATCATTGCCCTAGCTCTTTTGTTTGAACAAAAAGTAGATTAAGAAAAGAATCAAACCTCAAGCAACAGTTGTGTTTTAGGTGTTTCCAAATCTGTAGTTGGAATCGGATCTAAATCATCTTCTGTTTCAAATTGTTGTGTTTGCATCTCAGTTTCCTACAACAAAACAATTTATTATTGTTTCCTATCTAAGAATCTATTTTTTTTCTATCTAAGAAAGTAAGAAAATTAAAAAATATATATATATAATATTAAGTTAGAAGGTGATAGAGGACGATCACTATCTATCTTACATACAAACCTCTCTTTCCCTTTCCCTTTGACTCTCATTTTCAACTTGGATCTACAAGAAAAAGCAATTTTAGTTAATAAATATGCAAAATAAAATAAAATAAAATAGTATATGACATACCAAATACTTACCCTAGATAAATATGTTGTTGCATAATCAACCATTGTATCAAGATCATGACTTTCTTCCAATATTCGAAGGCTAAGAGAAGGCGCTTTAATTTTTCGACATCTTCTTCATCCTGTTGTTGTTGTGGAAGATTTTCTAATGGAAATCTACAATTCAGGGTAATTGATCTCAACATTGTTTTGATTTCTTTTTGGCCTTGTTTCAAAAGTTTTTGTTCTTCTACTATTTTCTATTGTCATTTTCTTAATTCACTAATTTCTATCATTATTCTATTTGCTCCTTCTTCTTGAATTTGTTTGTCCTTTTCTTCGTTCGTTTGTTTCTCTTTCTTCTTCTCTTTTTCCCACTCTTTCTCCTCTTCTGCCTCAACTTTTATGAAATATTTGAAAATTGATTGACATTCTTCTTCTGTTAGATGCAGTGGTATCATGCAAAACTACAAATGAACAAAAGTTAACTTATTAGTAAAAAAACTAGCAACATCAATTATAGATAGTGATATTAGTCTATCAATTTCTATCAGTGATAAACAAAGATAAAACACTGTTACTGTCTATCTTTAAAGTGATAGACAATGAAAATGTTCTCATTTAAGAAATTACTTACATTTTTTGCTTCAAAAATATTCTCATTTAGAGTCCTCCATTCATCTGACTCCAAGCACTCCCATGTGATGATTCTTGGACCTTTGATTCTAAGTTTCCGTCCAAATTCAACATCTAAATAAGAAAGTTTTGGGATTGTCTCAAAAGCCCAATAAACTAATACTAATGGGAGTCCTTGAAGGTAGACAACATCCTTTCTTAGTATATGATGCTCTTTTAAAGAATTGATAGGTTAGGTTGTAAGACAATCTTCCCCAAGGATTTTCTATGAAAACTTGTTCATCATCCAAAATATCTAAATATTTGAAATTGACATGGTCGTGTTGTTGTTTGGGGATTAAAAGAGCTTCTAGGATGTAGAGATTGGCTAATTTAACTTTCAACGACTCTTCCTCCTCTTTGCACAATGCTTTGAAAGTTCTCTCTATATCTCTCCTAGTTATATGATCATCATAAAGGGGGGAAAAAAAGTATTCCTTAGTTTAGATACTTTTTTTGGCCTAAATCTAGTTGAGGGAATTTGTGGCCTTTCAATTCAATTACTAAACAAAATTCCTTCAACCCAAATTCTGCTATATGGCCATCGAAGTTAAATGCAAGGACATTGGCTTCATTGTATAGCATTGTCTTCTTATTGAGTAGTTGAGGAATTGGTTGGGTATTTTGGCCATTTTAATATTAAGGAAGTGTCCAAATAGGTCATTTAAAACTTTTGGAAAAAAATTTCCACCTAACTTGTTCTTATCAAATTTAAGACCTCTACACTAAAGTAGACTGTAACTCTTAAGTGTCTATTCTCATTTTCCATGATCAATTCATGTTCCACCTGTTGAAATGATATATTTAATAATATGTTAGAAAGTAAAATTTGAATAACATCGACAAATATTAAGATAACTATCAATAATATTTAACAATATATATCACTGTCTATTTGAGATAGACAGAGATGGTATTCTATCTCTGTCTATTTGACATGGACAGTCATGAAACTCTATCACTGTCTATCTCATATAGACAGAGATAGTGTTCTATCTCTATCTAACTCAATTCAAAGATGTCAATAATAACACTGCAATTAAATAAATATAGAGTGCAAACTATATAGAAACTATAGAAACAAATATTAATGTTTACCATTGTAGTCTATCACTATCTATGCCACTGTCTATTTGAGATAGACGGAGATAGTGTTCTATCTTTGAGATAGACGAAGACAGTGTACTATTACAGTCTATCTCATCTCTAAACAAATATAGAGAGCAAACCATATAGTAAACATATATTAATGTTTACCATAGAAGTCTAATTGTCTATCTGAGATAGACGGAGATAGTACTCTATCTTTGTCTATCTCATCTCTAAACAAATATAGAGGGCAAACCATATAGTAAATAGATATTAGTGTTTATCATTGAAGTGTATCTCACTGTCTATCTGAGGTAGACAGAAATAGTCCTCTATCACTATTTATCTCACAGAGATAGAACTCTATAACTTTCTATCTCAGACAGACAGAGATAATGCTCTATCTCTATCTATCTCAATTCAAATGTATCCATAATAGATCCACACAACTAAACAAATATAGATTACAAATCATATAGAAACGATAGAAACACATATTATTGCTTATCATTGATGTCTATCATTGTCTATCTGAGAAGAAATACGTTCTAATATTGTCTATCTCATCTTCGTCTATCTCAATTCAAAGTTATGAATAGATCCACTCAACTAAACTAATATAAAGTGGAAACCATATAGAAACTATAGAAACAGATATTTGTGTTCAATGTCTATCATTGTCTATTTGAGATAGACATTGTAATCTATCTTTGTCTATCTCAAATAGACAACGATAGAAGATAGAGAGAGATAAAACTCTATCTCTATCTATCTTAATTTAAATTTATCAATAATAGATGGATTGATGTTAAAGTTTTTGCTAATGTTCTTAAGATAGATAATTGACATAATGCACAACAAGTATGTATTGATGTTAAAGTTCTATTGATAGTTTACCTTCTTCTCTTCAGCTTTGTTTGTTTTTGCTCTGATTATTGATGATTCAACTTTCATTATTTTCTTTCTTTTGTCTTTGCTTCCATCAACTTTGACTATTTTTTACTTACCATCTAGTTAAACAAAATTAGGTTCAATAATGTTTAATAAGTATGATTAAATAGAAGACTTAATGAAATGAAAAGAAAAGAGAATGATTATTATCTTAAAGGATATGATGATAGACTGTAAACTTGAAAAATTGAAAGCACAAATGGAGAAGATGAAGATGAAGCAAATTTGGTTCGAGAAATTTTGGTATCAGAGTTGAAGAAATTCGGAATTTAAAGCAACACCAGCGTGAGATGGACAAGAGGTAGAACCCGACGAGATAGAGGGCAATAGACAGAGATCTTTTGTTGTTTGATGAAGAAAACATGGAAGACGGACGTGGATATCAGATGAATTTGGATGGTCTGATTTAATCATTAATGGGTCGCGAATTTTTGTATGGGCAGGGATATTTTCGGTATTTTACTCTTTGGGTTTGGTTTTATACCACTGATTTTAGGTTCTTATTAAATTTTTCTATCCACCGTAAATAGTTTGGGCCTTTTATTATATTTAAAAAGCCCCTGTATGTATATATAATGAAGATTCAATTAATCAAACTATGCTTTGATTAAAATCTATATGATGAATAAAAATTAAGGATACACGTTTTTATTCGTTGAACTTAAATCACTAATAAACTTTAAAAATAATAATTTGAAAGATTTTTTTAGTACAATAAATTTAAAACAAGAGATTGAAATTTGAACCTCAGAAAGTTATAAATGAGTGATTTTATCTATTGAAATTAAGCCGAAACTGACTTTAATGAGCGTTAAGTGGTCACCTTTGAGAAGTTTTCAATTAATTATTCGATTTGAGTACTTTGTTCCAATCCGAATCGGTAGAAAAATTCATTCTTCAACCCTCCTGACATATGGCTCATTTTGTTATATTTTGTTTTTTCTCTCTTTTTCTTTTTAAAGTATAATTAGGAAATGAGGAATTCGACCTATGTTAATACACTCTTTGGCCGTATTTTTTCTTTAAACAAAATCAGCAATGAATGTTGAATTAATATTTGGGTTTTTTTCCGACATCTAAATAAGAAAATTAAGTATAAGAATAATAAAAACAAGAAAAGAGGGGAAAAAATAAAAACATAAAAGAAGAAATAAGAATGATGAAAATTACCAAACGAAGAAATAAGAATGATGAAAATTACCAAACGAAGAAATAAGAATGATAAAAATTACAGACGAAATTTTAGAGAGACCAAATATATGAAAGTAGTTATTTGAAAATATTAATCAGTAATCCCTTCAAATCCAAGCTTTCATTTTATTAAATTCCTAAACTTCTAAACTTTTTAAATTTCACGGACCTACTAAAGCTAAAACTGATATTCTTTTTAATGAGCATTCAGTTGATTTGTTTTTCGACTATAATTAATTAGATATTAACTTGTCTCTCTCTAACTTCCAAAATTTTTTTTGAAAATCTTAACCAAATTTTAAAAATAAAAAATCATACTCATGTCTATTCGAGTATATTTCTCATCTATCCTATACACACGCAACCACGATAGATATCGAGATCACACGTGCACGCAGCATTCATGGATCAAAGACTGCAAAGTTTACTTACTGCCCCTAAAGCTTCTGGTTCATCCAAAGAATACAATTACATGACTTGATAAAAAGAATTGTCCTAAAATACTACATTCAAATCAGGAGCTCATTGTTATATGCCAATAACAAGGCTCCAAGTCCCAATCCAACACCTCTATTCCATGTAGAAGAAGGCATTGCCACAAAATCAAATGGACTCATAATTGCCTATCTTTCTTTTTCCTTCCTGGTGATTCATATTCATATTTATATCACTACCGGTTGTGGTTACCAAACTGCAGGCGACCAATATGCGACAACCTTGATGACAGTAAAGGTGCCTCTTCGTCGAGATTCATATCAGACAGACCATTTCCACCATTGCCATCGTTGCTATTTGACGTGAATATATCTGTCGACTTCTTCTCTAACTTCCAGTCCTGTATTAGGCATCAAAGCTCCAGTTAGGAAAATATTGGAAGATTGGTCAAAACAACAACCTGCTGATTAGTCGTTACCGCAGCAAGACGAAAAAGGAAAGCAAGTAAAGTTACACTCCTCAGCATTCGTTTCAACTCTGACCCCCAAGATCATCAACCTCAACAAGGACTTCGTATTTCTGAGCCTTAAGTGAATGGAATCAAAATGACAGGTTTGCAGATTGTTCCGGGTCAAACAGTTTTAGTCTTACAGGTTGCATCCATTGAAATTATCGAGGGAAATGGAAGAGTAACCCTTTAAATACTAGCCAAGAGAAATATTCATAAATAGTAAATTATACCTATTTCCCAATCTAGTTGTTTGTTTATGTCAAAAAAAGATTGGTTTGCCCTAGGGGTTTATTTGTAATTCTCTTATGGGCCTAGGGCTTCCTATCTGTCTATTTATTTGAGGAGTCTTTCTGTATTTCAGTGTAACAAAATAATAAGATTTGATCGTGGTTTTTTCTCCCTAACCTAAGGTTTTCCACGTAAATTAGTGTGTTTTCTCCTTTATTCTTTTATTTTTATCATGGTATCAGAGCAAGGGGACGAAATCCTAAGCCACGAAACCCTAGCCACCATTGATGAGTCTCCTTCGACGACCAATTTTGAGATAGCTGACACGATTAAGGAAGCTGTCCAACAATATCTAAAGACCGCTTTACCTCGCCTTCTTCAACAAATGAGTGTCGTCGGAACAACAACCCAATCTGTCGACGGACAGATCAGATTGCCCCCAACCAAAGAGAATCGGCGTCCAGATCTGAGGGATGCCCAGCCACCCTTCAGCCGCAGACTCATCGATCTCCCAGGTGCAGATGGTGTTCGGCGGACAGATCCGGTCACAGCAACCTTCGCGCATAACCCGGTCCTCTCTGACTGCAGTGACGCCGGTCCGGTCGCTTTTCCGGCGAACTCACCGGCAGGTCTGACCAAGGCGTGTTCTGATGAGATTACAAGCAGATTTCTTTTCCTCCAGCAACAGCTCGTTGATTTTGGGTCGGTGCTTGGTACAAACTCAAAAATTGCTCAACCGGAATCGTCCAATTTACAGATAGACTCCGAGAACCCGGTAAACTCTTTCCATTCTTTACCTGCTACAAATTTATTATCTGGATTAATAGGACACTCTACAAGAATTATTATTGGAGAAAAGTTGAATGACAAAAATTATTTCTCCTGGTCCCAATCCATCCGAATGGCTCTGGAAGGAAGACAGAAATTTGGCTATCTAACTGGGGAGATAGCTAAACCTGAACCCGACAGTCCCCACGAACGTATCTGGAGAGCAGAAGATTCATTGCTACGATCAGTTCTGGTGAGTAGCATGGAACCCCAAATTGGCAGACCGTTACTTTACACGGCGACTGCCAAAGATATCTGGGATGCAGTACATCAGTTGTATTCGTAGAAACAGAATGCATCCCGCCTTTATACCTTACGCAAACAAGTCCATGAATGCAAGCAAGGAGCTATGGACGTCACGTACTTCAACAAATTGTTCTTGTTATGGCAAGAAATGGACTTATGTCGTGAGATTGTCTTGAGATGTACACATGATGGGACGCAGTATTCCAAATTTGAGGAAGTTGATCGAGTGTATGATGTTCTGGCTGGGTTAAATCCGAAATTTGATGGTGTTCGCAACAGGATCCTAGGCCAACGTCCTACACCGTCACTGAGGGAGCTCTTAAATACACCTCGAAGAAGACAGGTCTAGGGCCATGAATATTTCAATAATTACGTCTATTAAGGCTGTTGCTTTTGTCACCAAGTCATCTGGATCAGACAGTGACAAGAAACCTCCACCTATCTGTGAGCATTGCAAAAAACCATGGCACACGAAAGACCAGTGTTGGAAGTTTCATGGCAAACCTCCAGATTACAAACGACGTCAGTCAAAGTACAAGGCTGGTCCTGGACGGGCTCTGGTCAGCGATTTGGCTAATGACAAGACCTTGACTCCGCCTCAAGCTGACAGTCAGAGTAACTTAAGTGTTGTTGGGGTCAGTGCAATTGCACACTCAAGTACGACTCAGTCTTTTGGCTTTATTAGCATTAATGGTAAANCATCCCGCCTTTATACCTTATGCAAACAAGTCCATGAATGTAAACAAGAAGCTATGGACGTCACGTCATACTTCAACAAATTGTCCTTGTTATGGCAAGAAATGGACTTATTTCGTGAGATTATCTGGAGATGTACACATGATAGGACGTAGTATTCCAAACTTGAGGAAGTTGATCGAGTGTATGATTTTTTGGCTGGGTTAAATCCGAAATTTGATGGTGTTCGCAGCAGGATCCTGGGCCAACGTCCGACACCGTCACTGAGGGAGGTGTGCTCTGAAATATGCCTTGAAGAAGACAGGTCTCGAGCCATGAATATTTCAGTAGTTACGTCTACTGAGGTTGCTGCTTTTGCCACCAAGTCATCTGGGTCAGACAGTGACAAGAAACCTCCACCTGTCTGTGAGCATTGCAAAAAACCATGGCACACGAAAGACCAGTGTTGGAAGCTTCATGGAGAACCTCCAAATTACAAACGACGTCAGTCAAAGGACAAGGTTGGTCTTGGACGGGCTCTGGTCAGCGATTCGGCAATTGACAAGACCTCGACTTCGCCTCAAGCTGACAGTCAGAGTAACTTAAGTGTTGTTGGGGTCAGTGCAATTGCACACTCAGGTACGACTCAGTCTTTTGGTTTTATTAGCATTAATGGTAAACGGCCCTGGATTGTGGACTCTGGAGCAACAGATCATCTGATCGGGTCTTCTGATCATTTTACATCATATCACCCGAGTGTCGGCAATGAAAAGATTAGAATCGCAGATGGGTCCTTTGCCCCTGTTGCAGGGAAAGGACATCTTTCTCCATTTGATGGTTTAATATTGCATGATGTGTTGCATGTTCCTAAAATTTCGAATAATTTACTTTTTGTTAGTAAAATTACAAGGGACCTGAACTGTCAGACTGTTTCCTCACCAGACATTGTTTTGTTTCAGGATCTGAGCTCGAAGACGACGATTGGCACTGCCCGGCACGATAGGGGGCTCTACTTCCTGACTGATGAAACTTCCTTTAAGGATGGTTATAGGACTAGTTTTATCTCTTTGCATTTCTCTACTGTTGAGACTGATTTTATGTTATGGCATTACCGTCTGGGACATCCCAATTTTCAATATATGAAGTATCTTTTTCTGCATTTATTTCATAATATTAATATATCATCCTTACAGTGCGATGTGTGTATCCGAGCTAAACAAAGTCGTGTTTCGTTTCACTCTCAACCCTACAAGCCATCCAAACCGTTCAGTCTTATCCATAGTGATGTCTGGGGTCCCTCACCAACCACTACCTTTACAGGCAAACGGTGGTTCGTCACCTTTATTGATGATCACACCAGATTGACCTGGGTCTTCCTGTTGACCGATAAGTCTGAGGTGTCCTCTATTTTCCAACAATTTTATGCGACCATAGAAACCCAATTCAACACAAAAATTGTCATTTTACGGAGTGACAACGGGCGTGAATTCATTAATCACTCATTTCGGGACTTCTTGGTATCTAAAGGAATTATCCATCAAAGCTCGTGTGCCTATACTCCCCAGCAAAACGGAGTAGCCGAGAGGAAAAATAGGCATCTAGTTGAGGTCGCTCGTTCCTTTATGATATCTACCTCTCTTCCTTCCTATCTGTGGGGCGATGCTATCCTCGCTGCAACCCACCTTATCAACCATATG
>NC_052351.1:45423487-45512703 GCF_009727055.1 Benincasa hispida
TGTTGCACATTTCTTTATTTAATCTCTTGTAAAAGGATAAGGTAACTTATTCTTTTATTCTAATATACTTCTTCCCTATGGTGGGCTCATTAGGGCGGAACTCTGGCACCGAAAGCGAGGGGTTACACTTACGAAGAATAGGTAAATGTTAACGATTCTGGACTGAAAAATGGTGGCTGTTAGGTTCTGTTTCAAGAGTTGGTTCAGCCTCATGGTTGAGAGTGTCTCATCCCAGCAAAGGGATAATTGATCACCCCACCATTGACATTTGTCCTACCTCACTGGGGCATCATTGCAAAATAGAAGTCTATAACTTAGGGTACTTGAAATTGTTTTGCAAAACTGATTGGTTTAAAAGTGATTTAGCAAATCTAATAAAGTTTTATTAGTATTTTCAGCAACATTTTCAAAATGGCAACAGCCACATTAGCATTGCTAAGTACCGAAAAACTTACTGGTGATAATTTCGCCACTTCGAAATATATGATCACGACGATCTTGATCATCGAGAATCTCATGTTCGCTCTGGAGGCTTGTCCTCCTATTCCAGCTCTAAATGCCGCTCAAAATGTTCGTGAGGCATACGAGCAATGGAAAGCGCGAATGAGAAGGCTCGAGACTACATCTTGGCAAGTCTATCTGAAGTCTTGGCCAAGAAACATGAGCCTATGGTCTCAGCGCGTGAGATCATGGAATCCCTGCAGGGGATGTTTGGACAACCGTCAGTTTATGCATGAGGCTCTTAAATACATATTCAACTCCAAAATGGAAGAAGGCATCTCTATTCGTGAACATGTGCTAAACATGATGGTCCACTTTAATGTGGCGGAGTTGAATGGGTCTATAATCGATGGGGGCAGCCAGGTTAGCATAATCCTGCATTCTTTGTTGGAGAGCTTCTTGCACTTTGTTAGCAATGTGATTCTTAACAAAGTGGAATACAACCTTACAACTCTCCCCAACGAGTTGCAGACATACCAATCTTTATTGAAAAAGTAAGGAGAGGCAGAAGAATGAGGCAGATGTTGCTTCATCCTCTAGGGCGTTCCATAGAGGTTCGACCTCAGGAACGAAGTTTGTACCTTCTACTTCTAACTCTGAAAAGGGGAAGAAAAAGAAGGGTGGTAAGGGAAAAGGGAAGGCACCTGCTAACCCACCGTCTGTCGTCCCAAGTAGGCATCCACAAGGTTCTAAGGAAAAGTGTTTCCACTGCAACTAAGATGGACACTTGAAGAGGAACTGTCCTCGATATCTGAAAGAGAAGAAAGCAGCCAAGGCTAAGGCCAATGTCGATACAGGTAAATGTGATTTACTTGTGCTTGAAACTTTTTTAGTGAAGAATGATGATTCTACTTGGATAATTGATCGTTCGCCACTAACCATGTTTGTTCTTCTTTTCAGGGGATTAGATCTTGGCGACAGTTGGAGGCTGTTGAGATGACGATGCAAGTAGGCACCGGGCACGTCGTCTCAGCTGTGGCAGTGGGAGGACTCCAGTTAACTTTACATAATAGGTTTCTTGTTTTACATGATGTATATATTGTTCCCGAACTAAAGAGGAACCTTATTTCGATAAAGTGTTTAATTCAATGTAAATATACTATCTCGTTTAATGTGGATAAAGCGTTTATTCATAAAGATGGTGTTTTTATTTGCACAGCAAATCTGGAATCGAATTTATATGTGTTAAAGCCGTTAGCCATTAATTCCCTCCATAATACTGAATTGTTCAAGACTGTCGTAACTCAATCAAAACGTCGATGAATTTCTCCAAAAGAAAATGCCTAACTTTAGCATCTTCATTTAGGGCACATCAATTTCAATAGGATTGAGAGATTGATGAAGAATGTCTTCTAAATGAGTTAGAAGAAAATTCTTTACCAGTGTGCGAATCTTGCCATGAAGGTAAGATGACTAAATGACCTTTTACTGGAAAGGGTTATAGAGCCAAGAAGCCCCTTGAGTTAGTACATTCTGACCTTTGTGGTCATATGAATGTGCATTCTCGAGGTGGCTATAAGTATTTTATCAATTTCACTGATGATTACTCTAGGTATGGGTATGTTTATTTTATGCAATGGAAGTCTAAATCCTTTGCAAAGTTCAAAGAGTTCAAGACTGAAGTTGAAAACGCATTAGATAGACGAATTAAAATACTTCGATCGGATCGAGGTGGAGAGTTTTTGGACTTGGTAGCCCAGGACTATTTGATAAAACATGGAATCGTTTCCCAACTCTCAGCGCCGGGTACACCTCAGGAAAATGGTGTAGCAGAGAGGAGAAATAGGACCTTATTAGACATGGTTCGCTCAATGATGAGTTACGTTTCCTTACCAAATTCGTTTTGGAATTTCACAGTGGAGACTACGATATACATACTCAAATGTTTTCCTCCAAGAGTGTTACAAGAAAACGTCTGGAGTCGTGGAACGGGCGCAAAACTAGTTTATATCACTTCGCATTTGAGGTTGCCCTGCACATGGGCTTGAACAAGGAAGTTGGAACCACGGTCGAGGTTATGCCTTGTTGTAGGCTACCTTAAAGGTACTCGAGGGGGTTATTTTTTTGATCCGACGGAAAATTGGGTGTTTGTTTCCATAAATGCTACTTTCTGAAGGATCATATAAGGGAGCACAGTCCACGAAGTAAAGTCGTGTTGCGTGAGCTTTCCAATGAAACTACTGAAACTTCAATAAGAGTTGTTGAAGAGCCAGCTACATCAGTAAGAATTATTGATGGGAGTTCATCCAGTAGGTCAGTTCCACCTCAAGAGTCGAGGGAACCTCGACATAGTGGGAGGGTTGCGAACTTACCCATTCGCTATCTGAGTTTCACAGAAATTTTTGCTATGGTAGCAGAATGCGACATTGAGGATTCGTTGTCTTATAAAAAGGCAATGGAGGATGTTGATCAGGATGACGACGTTGTTGAACCTTGTATTTACAAGAAGATCACAACACTTCAATAGTCTTCTTAGTGTTGTACGTAGACGATATCCTTCTCGGAATGATGTAGGTCTACTCCTTGCAGTTAAGAACTAGCTAAAGACCCAATTCCAAATGCAATATTTGAGAGAGGCTCAGTTTTTTCTAGTTATACAGATCTTTTGGGATCGTAAGAACAAAGTGCTAGCACTATCTCAAGCATAGTACATTTACAAGATGTTGCTCAAGTACTCGATGCAGGACTTCAGAAGGGGCCTACTGCCGTTTAGGCATGGAGTCACTTTGTCTAAGGAAATGTGTCCTAAGACACCTTAAGGGGTTGAGGATGTGAGACTGATCAGTCTAACCCAGGTCATTTTAATGTTACTGACCCATTTACGAAGGCTCTCACGGCTACAGTGTTTGAGGGTCACCGACAGAGCATGGATCTATAGGATCGCCCGTGGCTGGACGAGGGCAAGTGGGAGATTTTATTGTACTGGGCTTTTATGCCCTAGTTTATTGTTTTGTTCTAGTTTATTATACAACTCACTTCGTTTTAGGACAAGTGGGAGATTATTGGGGTTGATGCCCTAAAGTCTCATGTCCTGTAGTTTGTAAACAGTTTGTACGAACGCTTGTGTTGTTAATATATGATATTTACTACACATTTTGTATTTTGCTTAGTTACTTGTTTTATTTGCTTTACCAGAAACCAACAAACATGAAATCCCTGGTTAACTGTATGTAACTCAAGCACTTATGTGGTGACATATAAGTGGATCATGTCTTGAGTGATAACCAAAATGGTCTGTAGTATATGGCTATAGGAGGGAAACCTTATCCTGGTAATGCTATGGATGCGGCCCGCTTTGTGGAATGGTCACAAGTGTTGTGACTTGTCACAGATGGTCTGATCCTAATCATCCGTGCTGAGGACATTCAAGTAGGGGCGTCCTATACAAAGAGTTTGTATAAGACCTGACCACGAAGTGTTAACGTCTCGTTATATAACACCGACAGACACTTCACTAGGATGACCATAGGTAACATGACCTCAATCCTGAGTGAGTTGGGAATTTCTGCCATTGAGGGCGGTCCTTTGGTTTGTATGGCCTATGGGTGCGAGTGGCCAGGTTGTCGATTCAAACCTACCATTTTGTGGATTCGTCTGATTTGAGAGTTGGGAACTCAGCACACAAGTTGGAATTCACTCCTTCCCCGAGGCAGAGGTAAGTAGATAGATAACTCTATTAAGGGCTGATTCCACAAAGCATGTATGTGATGACATACATGTGGATCTGTATCGACACGAACGCCCTCACTCGCATGTCCCCAACACGAATGATAAAGATCAGACCATCTATGAGAAGTTATAACACTTGTAACCATTCCAAAAAGCGAGCCACATCTGTAGCATTACCAGGATAAGGTTTCCCTCCTATATTCATATACTACAGACCATTTTGGTTATCACTTAAAACACGATCCACTTATATGTCACCACATGCATGCTTGAGTCACATACAGATAACCAGGGATTTTATGTTTATTGGTACAAACTCTTTGTATAACGAGACGTTAACACTTCGTGGTCAGGTCTTAAACAAAATCTTTGTATAGGACGCCCCCACTCGCATGTCCTCAACACAAAAGATCAGGATCAGACCATCTGTAGGTTATTATAGGATAACATTCAGATATTCACAACCCTTAAGGATCTCATATCTAAGAGTTCCATGAGCGCGTTCGGATCGCTCCGATCTCACCGTGACCGAAATACACATTATACATTCAACATACAGTTATGTAAACAAACACTTATTATCGGCATGCTATGAACAACAAAAATAAGAAGGGAAAGAGTTACATACTAGTTGAAGACGCTCTTCACACTTCGGAACTCTAATGCAGTGGAAACCTCCACACGATCTACCAACACCCAACAGTAGTGCCGACAACAACAGCACGAACAATGCATAAACACGAACGTCGCGGGGATGACACCACCACTAAAGAGCCCCAGGTATTCTCGGAGTGAAAACCCAAAGGGTGGTCTTTGGTGAATTTGGTAGAGGAAGGAGGAAACACAAATCATGTAGGCGATAAAAAGTGGGAGGAAAAATGATGCTATCGCATAGCAGAAATGCTTATCGTTTAGGGGGAGTTACACAATCGAGTAGGATTTACTAAACGATCGCTTAGGAAAAGGTATACGAGCATTTAGCAAAATCGACACACTATACGATTGTTTAGAGAAGCTATGCGATCATGTAGGAAATAGCATGCGATCGTTTAGGCGCGAAGTAGACGATTGTCTCGATGAAGAGCGAATATCATATAGGCTTTCGATTTTCTTAAGCAATCGTTCTCTATTCTCCAGCGCGCGCTCTTACATTTTAATTCAAAGTGTTAACGTCTCGTTATATAACACCGTTCATGATAGAGATTTCACTTCACTAGGATGACCACAGGTAACATGACCTCAATCCTGAGTGAGTTGGGAACTCCTGCCATTGAGGGCAGTCCTTTGATTTGTATGGGTGCGAGTGGCCAGGTCGCCGATTCAAACCTACCATTTTGGGGTTCTGTCTGATT
Source organism: Benincasa hispida (assembly GCF_009727055.1). NCBI lineage: Eukaryota > Viridiplantae > Streptophyta > Magnoliopsida > Cucurbitales > Cucurbitaceae > Benincasa > Benincasa hispida. The sequence continues at coordinate 45,429,010 of NC_052351.1, forward strand.
TGAGAGCTTGAACTCAGCTACACAAGATGGAATTCACTCCTTTCCGAGGTAGGGGTAAGTAGATAGATAGCTCCCTTAAGAGCTGATTCTAGCGGCTTGAATGATGTGGCGCCACACATCTTCTCTTGGCCTGAGAGGTGTTCACACATAGTTGGACTATGTTGTATTGTTCATTAGAGGAATCAGTGGTACTTAAGGAGTGAGATGTAACTACAAGAGCATAACGATAATTTGGCCAGTGGTACTTACGAGCATCTGTAAAGGGTCATCGTACTCATGATTGGTTATATCCGATGGACACAAAAATATTTCTATGGTAAGAAGGGTTCAGCTGTTGGTCTTTAGTGGAATGCTTGACAATTAACAGATGGTGGATCTTCTGACTAAAGAGTTTAGTCAGCTATTCACGGACCATTGGAGCTTCGAGCCATAGGTCCATTAGGTCCCCTGGATAGCTTGGATAAAGTCGAGAACTAGTATTTGGGTTAATTTGAAATGTTCAAATTGAACAGAGGAAATTCAATTATATATGATATAATTGGACTGGTTAATTATATATGATATAATTGGCTAAATGTATGAGATACACTATTATGCAGGAAATTAGATATAAATATGATTTATATCAAGTAGAGGAGAAAATACTATAGTAGATATGTGATATCAAATTATAGGATAAAAATATAATATGGTTATATCTATTAATTATTTAGTTGATTAATTATATGATAATTAATCAAAAATTCACGTTCGAACATGGGTTAGTGGGACAACGTCGATTATTGTAACCAATGAGTTAAAATGAGAATTGTTTTCATTTTTTGAATCGTTCAATCAATCGCCAAAAATATTTTCGTCAAGCGCACGTTGAAGATTAGAGAACGATCGCTTACGTAAGACGAGAGCCTATACGATATTCTTCTCCACCTAAACGATCGTCTACCTCGTGCCTAAAAGATCGCACGTTATTTCCTACATGATCAGATAGCTTCTCTAAATGATCATATAGTGTGCAAATTTAGCTAAACAATCGTTCAAAAAATCCTATACAATCGTGTAGCTTACGATAAGCAGTCTGCTATACAATAGCGCTTATTCCTTCCATTTGCTTATCGCCTACACGATTTGCGTTTCCTTCATCCTCTACCAAATTCACCAAAGACCACCATTTGGGTTTTCACTCCAAGAATACCCGGAGGCTCTTTAGTGGTGGTGTCGTCCACATTGCAGTCGTGAGTTTTCGGTTGTTTGTGTTGCTGTCGTTGACCTTTCTGCGGATGTTGGTAGATCGCATGGAGGTTTTCCGTTGCTATGAGTGTCGAAGATTGAAGATTGTCTTCAACTGGTATGGTACTCTTTCCTTTGTTATTTTCTTATTCAAACCATGCCGATAATTAAGATTTGTTTGCATAACTGTATGTGTTGAATATTTATTGTTGTATTTCGGTCACTATGATATCGGAGCGATTCGAACGTGCTCTTGGGACTTTTAGATATGAGATCCTTCAATTGGTATCAAAGCTAGGTTATGATACTCTAATTTCATCTGTTGCAACAAAATGACATTTACGTTCTTGGTGGGTGCATTTCTACACTGATTTAATGGAAAATTTTGTTGTGGATGTGCAGATTAATGGATGTTTTCGAGATGATTAGCCTCAGTTTGATTTAGATCCTTTTACATTTGTGATTATTTGTAAAGACCTCTACATTTTTTGGCATTAATAATCGTTATCGAGTCTATATTCAAAGTTTGTTTGAAGTTTTGAGTCGTTCGTCGAAGAAGCAGATCTGTGCAAGCGTTGCATAATAGTGGTACGTGATCTGGGCTAGTGTTGCGGTTCTTTGAGGAATGAGGCGATTTAGGGTTGATCGCATTGTGCAAAAGATGTTCTACACGATCGTTGTTGATCGCATCGTAAAGATGAAGGAGTACGCGATCGTTGAGTATCGTTTAACGAGCGTGTGCGCTAGACGATCGTTTAGGTTAACAAGCTTCATCGCTTAGTAACTAACTAAACGATCGCTTAGTATCGCAAGCATCTTGTATGTGCTGAACGATCATCTAACTACTGGAGTTTGCCATACGATGAAGACCTCTTGGCGATTCAAGACCCGGTTCGCCTATGAACCGGTTTGCTCGATGAAAAATGTAATAGATAGGGTTATTTCATTCCAATTTTTTCTAAAGGCTCATCCCGGTCCATTAATCCTTTATTTAATACATGCGATGTATTTTTTTTTATATCATATGGTATGCACATATAGTAAATCCCACCTTAGGTTATGCAATGATCATACATCATCTTTTTATTATAATTGTTATAATTTAGAGAAGCATGATTTAATTATGCAAGAGCATGCTCATGCATCATATAATATAAGAGTTATATTTATGCATGCATAAAAAGCATTGACATGCATCATCTTTATATTATAAATATTGTAGTATAAGGGTGAATGATAGCCTGTTTGCTTGGTTGTTACGCGTTATATAAAAGCTATATATAGTAATGACCAAAAATTAGATGAAACATAACACATAGGTTACTTTATAAATGGTATAAACACCTCGTTGTGCGCAATGGTTTTAGTTGTTTCTTTTTAAAAGTTAAAGAGAAATTAGAACTAAAAGAAATAAGAAACATATGCACGCTCACTTAGGTTTAATTTCATGGTTTTAAAGTGTTTAAAACTTGGAGCACATAGATTTAAGATCATGGTTCTAATATGATTAGCAACCCTAAGGCTTTAATATTTTAATCAATTTAATAGGATTAAATTGGCTAATAAAAGGTTAAGGTGTAGCAAATCTATCTATAAGGGACCTTTTATCTAAGGCGGGTTCTGTCTAGGTTGGGGTATTTAAGTTGACGGAAACGTAACACCCCTACCTGGAAACTTACCTGGAAAGGTGAATTAGATAGATTTGATGCATGCATGTAAGTTAAGGACAGTCCATTAAAGTGTTTAATTGTGACTACTTGAAATTGTTCATATTTCATAGACAAACGTTATTTATGAGCAAAGTTTAAAAAGACGACTTAGACTAAAATCAATAGCCAGATTTTCTAGGTTAATGAATCCCTAGGTAGAACATTTAGTGGGAGGTACTTGGGGCATAAGATGCTTCACTTAAACCTTTCACGTTTCTCCTAAATAGTCCACATCGTGAGATCTACCCTCGGCCTTACGACACCTTTGGCGTGTCCCCCCTAACGGATGGTGTTTGTGTAGGTCAATATCAAGGTGGATGAAGAGAGTGTTCATAGTAAATGGGAGCGGGAAGTGTGACAGCATATCCCTCGGTCTCCCTCGTTAGGTTGAATAAAGTTACTGCACATCGCCTGAGGCACCCTGAGAGTGCCCCCTTAAAGGATTGAAGTTTTGCATGTTTCTTTATTTGATCTCCTGTAAGAGGATAAGGTAACTTAGTCTCTTGTCCTAATCTGCTTCTTTCCTACGTGGGCTCATTAGGGCGGGACTCTAGTACCGAAAGTAAGGGGTTACACTTACGCGGAATAGTTAAAGTTTAACGATTCTAGATCGAAAAATGGTGGTTGTTAGGTTCAGTTCCAAGAATTGGTTCTGCCTAATAGTTGAGAATGTCTCATCCCAGCAAAGGGGCAACTGATCACCCCACCGGTGGCATTTGTCCTGCCTCACTGGGGCATCATTACAAAATAGAAGTCTATAACTTAGGTTACTTGCAACTTTTTAGCAAAACTTATTGGTTTAAAAGTGGTTTAGCAAAATTCTAATAAATTTTTGTTCGTATTTTCAGCAACTTTTTCAAAATGGCAACAGCCACTTAGCATTTCTAAACGTTAAAAAACTTACTGGCGATAATTTTGCAATATGGAAACACATGATCACAATGATCCTGATCATCGAGGATCTCATGTTTGCTTTCACGGAGGCTCGTCCTCTTATTCCAGCTTCTAATGCTGCTCGAAATGTTTGGGAGGCATACGAGTGATTGACAAGGGCAAATGAGAAGGCCCGAGCCTACATCTTGGCAAGTCTTTCTGAAGTCTTGGCCAAGAAACATGAGCCTATAGTCTCAGCGCGTGAGATCATAGAGTCCCTGCGGGGGATGTTTGGACAACCATCTGAACAGCTTATGCATGAGGCTCTTAAATAGATATTCAACTCCAAAATGGAAGAAGGCATCTCTGTTCGTGAACATGTGCTAAACATGATGGTCCACTTTAATGTTACGGAGTTGAATGGGTCTACCATCGATAAGGGCAGTCAGGTTAGTATAATCTTGCATTCTTTGCCGGAGAGCTTCCTGCACCTTGTTAGCAATGTGATTCTTAACAAAGTGAAATATAACCTTACAACTCTCTCAATGAGTTACAAACATACCATTCTTTACTAAAAATAAGAAGAGGCAGAAGGGTAAGGCAAATGTTACTTCATCCTTCAGGACGTTCCATAGAGGTTCGACCTCAGGAACGAAGTCTGCACCTTCTACTTCTAACTTTGCAAAGGGGAAGAAGAAGAAGGGTGGTAAGGGTAAAGGGAAGGCACCTGCTAACCCACCGCCTGTCGCCCCAAGTAGGTGTCCACATTACTATGGGAAAGTGTTTCCACTGCAACCAAGATGGACACTTGAAGAGGAACTATCCTTGGTATCTGAAAGAGAAGAAAGCAGCCAAGGCTAAGGTCAAGGCAGATAAAGGTAAATGTGATGATTCTGCTTGGATAATTGATTCAGACGCCACTAACCATGTTTGTTCTTCTTTTCAGGGGATTAGATCTTGGCGACAGCTGGAGGCTGGTGAGATGATGATGGGAGTAGGCACTGAGCACGTCGTCTCAGGTTTGGCAGTGGAAGGACTCCAGTTAGCTTTACAGAATAGGTTTCTTGTTTTACATGATGTATATATTGTTCCTGAACTAAAAAGAAACCTTATTTCTGTAAAGTGTTTATTGCAATATAAATATACTATCTCATTTAATAAGCATAAAGCGTTTATTCATAAAGATGGTGTTTTTATTTGCTCGACAATTCTGGAATCAAATTTATATGTGCTAAGGCCATTAGCCATTAATTCCCTCCATAATACTGAATTGTTCAGAACTTTCGTAACTTAATTAAAACGCCAATGAATTTCTCCAAAAGAAAATGCCCAACTTTGGCAAATTTGTTTAGGGCACATCAATCTCAATAGGATTGAGAAATTGGTGAATAATAGACTTCTAAGTGAGTTATAAGAAAATTCTTTGCCAGTGTGTGAATCTTGCCTTGAGGGAAAGATGACTAAATGACCTTTTACTAGAAAAGGTTATAGAGCCAAGAAGCCTCTTGAGTTAATACATTCTAACCTTTGTGGTCCTATGAATGTACGAGCCCGAGGTGGCTATGAGTATTTTATCTGTTTTACTGATGATTACTCAAGGTACGAGTATGTTTATCTTATGCAACGGGAGACTTAATCCTTTGAAAAGTTCAAAGAGTTCAAGGCTGAAATTGAAAATGCATTAGATAGATGGATTAAAACACTTCGATCGGATCGAGGTGGAGAGTTTTTGGACTCAACATTCCAAGATTATTTGATAGAATATGGAATCGTTTCCCAATTCTCAATGTCGGGTACACCTTGTAGAATGGTGTAGCGGAGAGGAGAAATAGAAACTTGTTAGACATGGTTCGGTCGATGATGAGTTACACTTCTTTACCGAACTCATTTTGGGGTTTCGCAGTGGAGACTGGGGTATACATACTCAATTGTCTTCCCTCCAAGAGTGTTGCAAGAACACCTCTGGAGTTGTGGAATGGGCATAACGCTAGTTTACGTCACTTCCACATTTGGAGTTACCCTGCACATGTGCTTGAGGCTAATCTCAAGAAGTTGGAACCACGGTCGAGGTTATGCCTCTTTGTAGGCTATAAAAACGTACATGAGGGGGTTAATTTGATGATCCGACAGAAAATAGGGTGTTTGTTTCAACAAACACTACTTTCCTAGAAGAGGATCATATAAGGGAGTACAGTCCACGAAGCAAAGTCGTGTTGCGTGAGCTTTCCAATGAAACTACTGAAACTTCAACAAGTGTTGTTGAAGAGCGCGTTACATCAGCAAGAGTTGTCGACGGGAGTTCATCTAGTAGGTTAATTTCACCTCAAGAGTTCAGGGAACCTCAACATAGTGGGAGGGTTGTGAACCCACTCGTTCGCTATCTGGGTTTCACAGAAGTCCTTGCTATGGTAGCAGATGGCGACGTTGAGGATCCGTTGTCTTATAAGAAGGCAATGGAGGATGTTGACCAGGATGAATAGGTCAAGGACATGGATCTCGAGATGGATTCGATGTACTTCAACTCAGTATAGGATCTTGTAAATCAACTTGATGGGGTTCACCCTATAGGTTATAAATGGATCTACATGCCAAACGGGGTGCTGTTGGAAGGTACAGTCTTTCAAGACTCGACTTTTGGCAAAGGGTTATACCCAGGTAGGCGGAGTCAACTATGACGAGACTTTCTAGCCTGTTGCCATGTTAAAGTCGATCTGTATCCTCCGGTCTATTGCAGCTTATTATAATTATGAGATCTGGCAAATGGATGTCAAGACGGCCTTTCTGAATGGCAATCTGACCATTTGTATGGTGCAACCCGAGGGATCCATAGCCCAAGGTCAAGAGCAAAAGGTTTGCAAACTAAATCGGTTCATTTATTGACTGAAACAGGCATCTCGACCTTGGAACATACGGTTTGATACTACGATCAAGTCGTATGGATTTGACTAAAACGTTGATGAACCTTGTGTCTACAAGAAGATCATCAATGCTTCAGTAGTCTTCTTAGTGTTGTAAGTAGACGATATCCTACTCGTTGGGACTGATGTAGGTCTACTGACTGTAGTTAAGAACTGGCTAGCAACCCAATTCCAAATGAAAGATTTGGGAGAGGCTCGGTTTGTTCTAGGTATACAGATCTTTCGGGATCGTAAGAATAAAGTGCCAACACTGTCTTAGGCATCATACATTGACAAGATGTCGCTCATGTATTCAATGTAGGACTCCAGGAAAGGCCTACTGCTGTTCAGGCATGGAGTCACTTTGTCTAAGGACATGTGTCCTAAGACACCGCAGGAGGTTGAGGAGATGAGACAGATCCGTCTAACTTAGGCCATTTTAATGTTCCTGACCCATTTACAAAGGCTCTCATGGCTTACAGAGCATAGGTCTATAGGATCATCGGTGGTTGGACTAGGGCAAGTGGGAGATTTGATTGTACAGGGCTTTTATGCCCTAGTTTATTGTTTTGTACAAGTTTATTGTACACTCCACTTCACTTTAGGACAAGTGAGACATTGTTGGGGTTGATGCCCTAAAGTCTCGTGTGCAGTAGTTTGTAAACAGTTTGTACGAATGCTTGTGTTGTTAATATATGATATTTACTTCACATCTTGTATTTTTGCTTAGTCACTTGTTTTATTTGCTTTACCACAAACCAATAAACATAAAATCCCTGGTTATCTGTATGTGACTCAAGCATGTATGTGGTGACATACAAGGGGATCATATCTTGAATGATAACCAAAATGGTCTGTAGTATATGGATATAGGAGGGAAACCTTATCTTGGAACACTACGGATGCGGCCCGCTTTGTGGAATGGTCAAAGGTGTTGTGACTTGTCACAGATGGTTTGATCCTGATCGTTCGTGTTGGGGACATGCGAGCGGGGGCCTCCTATACAAAGAGTTTGTATAAGACCTGACCACTAAGTGTTAACGTGTCGTTATATAACATCGTTCATGATAAAGACTTCACTTCACTAGGATGACCATAAGTAACATTACCTTAATCCTGAGTGAGTTGGGAACCTACCATTTTGAGGATTCGTCTAATTTGAGAGTTGGGAACTCAGCTACACAAGATGGAATTCACTCCTTCCCCGAGGCAGGGGTAAGTAGATATATAGTTTCCTTAAGGGCTGATTCTGGGGCTAAAATGATGTGGCGCCACACACCTTCTCTTGGCCCGAGAGGTGTTCACACATAGTTAGACTATGTTGTATTGTTCATTAGAGAAATCAAGTGGTACTTAAGGTGTGAAATGTAACTACAAGGTCATAACGGTAATTTGGTCCAACTGTACTTATGAGCATCTGTGAAGGGTCATCGTACTTATGATTGGTTATATCCAATGGACATAGAAATATATTTGTGGTAAGAAGAGTTAAGATGTTGGTCTTTATTGGAATGTTTGACAGTTAATGGATGATGGATCTCGTGGCTAAAGAGTTTAGTCAGCTATTCACGGACCGTTGGAGCTTCGAGCCACAGGTTCATTAGGTCCCCTGGGTAGCTTAGATAAAGTCGAGGACCAGTATTTGGGTTAATTTGAAATGTTCAAATTGACAAGAGGAAGTTCGATTATATATGATATAATTGGATTGGATAATTATATATGATATAATTGGCTAAATGTATTAGATACATTATTATGGAGGAAATTAGATATAATTATGATTTATATCAAGTAGATGATAAAATACTATAGTAGATATGTGATATCAAACTATAGGATAAAAATATAATATGATTATATTTATTAATTAATTAGTTGATTGATTATATGATAATTAATCCAAAATTCATGTTTGAACGTGGGTTAATGGGACAATGTCGGTTATTGTAATCAATGAGTTAAAATGAAAATTGTTTTCATTTTTGAATCGTTCAATCAATCGCCCAAAAAGATTTTCATGAAGCACACATTGGAGATTAGAGAACGATCGCTTACGTAAGACGAGAGCCTATAAGATAGTCCTCTCTGCCTAAACGATCATCTACCTCACGCCTAAACGATCGCACACTATTTCCTACACGATCGGATAGCTTCTCTAAACGATCGTATAGTGTGTCGATTTAGCTAAACGATCGTATACCTTTTTCTAAATGATCATTCAGTAAATCCTACACGATCATGTAGCTTCTCCTAAACGCTAAGCAAGCTACTATGCGATAGCGCTTTTTCCCTCCCACTTGTTTATTGCCTACACGATTCGTGTTTCCTCTTTCCTCTACCAAATTCACCAAAGACCACCCTTTGGGTTTTCACTCAGAGAATACCCAGGGCTCTTTAGTGGTAGTGACATCCCCGTTGCGGTCGTGAGTTTGCAGTTGTTCGTGTTGCTGTTGTTGACGTTTCCGCTAGGCATTGGTAGATCGCGTGGAGGTTTTCCACTGTTGTGAGTGCCAAAGATTAAAGATTGTCTTCAACTGGTATGGTACTCTTTCCCTTGTTATTTTCTTGTTCAAAGAATATTGATAATTAAGATTTGTTTATATAATTGTATGTGTTGAATGTATATTATTGTATTTTGGTCAATGTGAGATTGGAGCGATCCGAACGTGCTCATGGAACTCTTAGATATGAGATCCTTCAATTTTTAGTCTCATTATATAACATCGTTCATGACAGAGACTTTCATTTCACTAGGATGCACCATAAGTAACATGACTTTAATCCTGAGTGAGTTGGGAATCCTCCCTATGAGGGCATTCTTTTGATTTGTATGGATTACAAGTTGCCAGATTGTCGACTCAACTGTCGATCTTTAGTGGAATGACCTGACAGTTAGCGGATGGTGGATCTCATGACTAAAGAGTTTAGTGAGCTATTCACGTAGTGTTGGAGCTTCAAGCTACAGGTCCATAAGGTCCCCTTGGTAACTCAATGGATTCAAATTGAGAATCAGTTTTTGGGTTAGTTTGAAGTTTTCAAATTGACAAGAGGGAGTTTGATTATATATGATATGATTAAACTGGTTCAGTTATATATTATATAATTGATATGATGTATGAGATACATTAATTGGAGGAATATGATATAAATATGATTTATATCAAGTAAAGGAGAAGAGGACTATGGTTTAAATGTTACATATGATCTGATGTTAAAACTATAGGTTATAAATATAATATGATAAGATAGTTATTATATTTATTTATAATTATAACAATTATATGATAATTGTAGACAGTTTCTCCTTTAACCGTGCGTGAAGTGGGAGGTTTTATTCAGTTTTCATAACTGAAGGATAAAATGAAAAATGTTTTCATTTTGTAAAAGATCACTTCATTAAGTACACTGCTAATCGTTTCACTCACGAAAGACTACACGACAGCTTTCAAGTGTTTGTCTAAATGATCGTGTACACGCGCCATTCTCTAAACGATTGTATAGCATTTTACTAAACGATCGCGTGGCAAGCGAGTTGTACTAAAAGATCGTGTAAACGATCAAGTCTATTTTTCTAAATGATCGTGTACCTGCTGAGATTTACTAAACAATCAAGCACATAAAGTCCATACAATAGACAGTTCACTCTCCCACTTGCTTGGTTGTATAGTGTGATCGTAGTTTCCTCCAACCCTCTAACAAATTCATAACAGAGCCCGCACCTCCTGGATTCTCACTCTGAGAATACCAAGGTTACTGAGTGGTGGTGTCTGAAAAGTTACTTGTTCATAGAGAAGTTTGTTCGTGACTACTGGACAATTGGGTAGACGATCTAGACGAGAGCGAGTTGTTATTGTCCAAGTTCTTCACGTGAGCGAGAGACCTGTGAAAGAAGAGTTCTTCAAAGGTAAGTCTCTCACTCCTTTTGTATTTAATTTCTAAAGCATGCCGTAATTTGTTCTGAGATGCATAACTAGTTTGTATGCTTGTGAATGCTTGTAATTCTATCACAATAAATTTGGATCGATCGTGCTTCCGCACATGGGTTCTCTTTGATAAGAGTTCCTTCATATTGCATGAAGCATGACACTACCTTAGGTTTATTTATAATTATTATAAATAATTCTTGTATGTCTTGCTTGCAATGTCGTTTTTAATTTATTTCATTTACTTTATAAGTGTTATAAATAAATGAAATTAGAAATTAAAATCAATAACCAAGAGTTACATGCAAATATAAGTAAAATCATTTTTTAAAATAGTTTGAAAATATGATTGAGATAGACCTAAGCTCACAAATTTCTAATGAGATTAGAAATTAGATTAATCTTTTAAATCAGTTTAATGGGATAAAATTGATTTTCATAAAAGATTAAATTTGTAGTAAATATATCTATAAGAGACCTTTTGTCTAAGGAAGGTTCTAGCTAAGCTGAGGTATTTAAGTTGACGGAAATGGAATACCCTTACCTAGGAACCTACCTGAAAAAGTGAATTAGATAAATTTGCTACAAGCATGCAATTGTTGATTAATATTTGTTAAAGTGTTTAATGAATGTTAATCAAAAATTTTTAACTTTCCAAAATAAGTGTAACTTTTTTGCAAACTTAAACAATCACTAAGTAAAAATAATTAGCCTTATTTTTCCTAAGTAAATTAAACCTTAGGTTGTTAAAATACTCAGTAGGAGGAAAATATATATATATATATATATATATATATATATATATGATATGTCATTTTTCCACTCACGTTTCCCCCTTAATATTCACACCGTGAGAATCATGCTTGGCCTCGTGGTGCCCTAGAAGCATCCCCCTTCGAATGGTGTTTGCATGGGTCAATATCAAGATAAATGGAGAAAGTATGTATAGTAAGTGGGAGTAGGATGTGTGTCAACATGTCCTGCGGTCTTTTTCATTGGTTTGTACCATGAGATCTTCTTGCATGGCCTCGAGGCACCCAGGGTGAGTCCCCCTTCGGATGGTTTATGCAGTTGGTCAATATCAAGGCGAACTTCTCCAATCAATTTTTCCCGTCGGTTGGCTAATTGAGGTGAAACTCTAGGATCTAAAATGAAGGGTCACACTTATCGGAAATTGTTAAGCAAGTTAATGATTTCTTAACCAAATCAATGATGACTGATCATTATAGGAATAAGAGTTATTCTGATGTAATGATTGGTTGAGAGTGTCTCAATTCAGTGAAGGGAGAAATTGACTACCCTTCAGTTGCTTTTGTCCTAAATCACTGAAGCGTTATTGCAAAACTAGATGCTAAATGGGGTTTATTTATATTTTGCTAAACTTGATTGGATTTTGTTTTAAAGAGTTATGCTAAAATCTAATGTAGATCAATATGTTTGTTTTTTTTAGCAAATGTCAAATATTGATTTTTCGTTAGTTGTCTTTTCTAATTTGACTGGTTTTAATTATATGACGTGGAAAGAATCTATTAAAACATTCTTCGTGGTAAACGACCTCGAAATTGTCATGAATGAGGATTGTCCTCAAATCCCAACCCCCGATTCACCACGAAATGTTCGTAATGCATATGAGGTGTGGATGAAGGCTAATTCAAGGGCCCGACTTCACATTTGGACAAATATACCTGATGCATTGGCTAAAAGGTTTGAGAACATCGTTATTGCACATGAGATCATGGAATCGTTGCAAGAATTGTTTGAATGTAAGTTCTCACTATTCGAGCAAAATGGGATTGATGATAATGAAACTAGTAATGTCAGTTCCCAAGATAATCTCCCGTCCACATTGAATGTCAAGGGACTAATAGAGAAAGCAATTGTTGCCAACTCTAATGAAGTTCATCAACGAGGATTGTCCTTTGAGATAAAACTTGGAGTTTATAATATGGGTACTGTATTGATCCCACTACTCTCGAGAAAAGGAAGAACTCTAAAGATGATAAATATGATTTATTTGTCTTGGAGACGTGCTTAGTAGAGAATGATGATTCTGTCTTGATAATTGATTCAGGAGCTATTAAACACGTGTGTTCTTTTCGATCAAGGATTTAGTTCTTAGAAATAGTTGGAAGCTGAAGAGATAACTCTTAGAGTCGATATTGGTGATGCCATTACAGCTGTTGTTGTAGGCAAACCTAAGTTATTTTTGGACAAGAAACGATATCTGTCATTAGATAACATTTATGTAGTTCCTCATATTAAGAGGAACTTAATTTTTGTTTCTTATCTGGTTGAAAAAAATTATTCCATTTCCTTATCTGAGAATAAAGTGTTTATTTTTAAGAATGGAATGGAGATAGGTTTTGGTTTAAACAACTTATATGTACTAAGGTCGTTGGTCATAAAAGCCGTGTTCAATACTGAAATGTTCAAAACAGTGACAACTGTAGAAAGATCGAGAATTTCTCCCAAAGAAAATCCTCATCTTTAGCATCTAAGGTTAGGTCACATCAATCTCAATAGGATTGAGAAATTGGTGAAAAATGGACTTCTAAATAGTTTAGAAGAAAACTCTTTACCAGTATGTGAATCATATCTTGAAGGCAAAATGACCAAACGCCTTTTACTGAAAAAGGTTATAGAGCCAAGGAAACCTTGAGCTTATACATTCAGACCAGCATCGTGGCAGTTGAAGCGATGCTAGGCAAAAAGAGGGGAAACCTTATACATCCTATTTCTTATGCGTTCAAGATACTTAATGAATTTTAAGAACACTATACAACCACTGAGAAGGAAATGTTGGTGATAATGTTTGCGATTAAAAATTTTCAAGCTTATCTGGTTGGTGTTAACAACCATTTACACTAATCACTCCGTTATTAAGTTCCTGATGGACAAAAAGAATGCAAAGCCCAGACTCATTCGTTGAGTATTACTGCTACAAAAATTCGATCTGAAAATTAAGAATAGTAAAGAAACAAAAAATCAAGTGGCTGACCACCTACAATGGTTGGAAAACAAGGAAATACAATTGGGGATGGCTAAAATTGAAGACATTTCCTGACATACGCCTACTTAAAGTTGAAAATCAGGAACCATGGTATGTTGATATCGTCAATTACTTAACCACTGAAGAGTTTCCTGAAGAGTTCAATGCCCAACAGAGAAAATGGCTCGTGCATGACAGTAAGTTTTACTTTTGGGATGAGTCGTTTCTCTACAAGTAAGGCCCGTATTTGATCATGCGTCAGTGTGTCCCCGAAGTCAAGGTACAACACATATTATCGAAATGTCATATGGAGTTCACTTCGGAGGGAAAAGAACCATGGAAAAGGTCTTTCAAAGTGGGTACTTTTGGCCCATTCTATTCAAAGGCGCATGATAATTTGTACTAAAATATGACCCATGCAAATTCACAGATAATATTTCAATAAAGAGCGCAATGCCTCTAAATAACATACTCTATGTGGAACTCTGTGATGTCTGGGGCATTGACTTCATGGGGTCATTTCCTCCATCCTGCAGTCAGCAATACATTTTCGTAGCAGTAGACTATGTGTGAAAGTGGGTTGAGGCAGTAGCTTGTGCAAAGAATGATGCGACAATCGTTTCAAAATTTCTAACAAAGTACATTTTCACATGCTTTGGGACACACAGGGCGTTAATCAATGACAAAGGTACGCATTTCATTAACAACATTATCTCTAAATTACTTGCTAAGTATAATGTCAGACACAAGGTAGCTACCGCCCACAAACGAACGGACGAGCTAAAATTTCTAATAGAGAAATCAAGACAATCTTGGAAAAAGTAGTCAATGTGTCAAGAAGGGACTAAGCGCAGAAACTGGATGAAGTACTTTAGGCATACTAGAATACATTCAAAATGGCAATAGGTATGTCTTTGTATGCCTTAGTGTTTGGAAAAAGCATGCCACTTACCGTTAGAATTAAAGCACAAACCGTATTGTGCAGTTAAAAAGCTGAATTTAGACTTATAAGTCACGGGAGAACATCGAAAGCTGCAACTCAACGAGTTAGATGAATGGCAACTAAATGCATATGAGAACACGAAGATATGCAAGGAAAAGACTAAGTGTTTGCATGACCAACGCATCGGTAAGAAAGCAACTGTCGTGGATCAAAAAATTTTATGATTTAACTCGTGTTTGCGATTGTTTCCAAGAAAACTAAAATCCAGGTGGTCCAGACCATTTATTGTCAAGGAAATATTTCCTCAAGGATTCATGGAGCTTACTTGAGAGGATGACAAAAGCGCCTTCAAAGTAAATGGACAGAGAGCCAAGCCATACTTTGAAGAAAATGCGAAACATTGCAAAACATCAATCGAGCTGCACAAGCCTGTTTGAAGCTCGCATTGAAGTCGTCCCTGCGTGCAATCAGATACATATTCCAGGGACGCTTCCTCTTTCATGCTTTCTTTTTGCTTTATGTATACCATGTTTCCTTTATGTTCTTGTTTAAATTCTTGTTTGGTAGTGAAGTTTTAAGTATCGTCTTTTGAATGATTACTTTAAAACCAACTTTGTGGATTCTTAAATTGGGACATTAGAGTTAGGCCTGAAGGAACTCTAAACGAAGAGCATCCATGAGTGCGTTTGGATCTTTCCGATTTCATTCTGACCGAAATATCACACACACATTCTAATAAACAGTTATGCAATTTAACACTAATTAACGACATGCTTTCATAAATAAAATACAAGGGATTGAGTTGATATACCAATTGAACACTCTCTTCACTTCAAACTCAATGTAGCGGAAGAAGCCTCTACACTCTTTATCGCCTAAAAAAGAGTCAGCTACTAGTAGCACGATCGTCTACATGAATGACAGTAAACGAACAAGCACGAGCAAGCAGGAGCGGGGACGACACCACCATTTAGAGCCCTTGGAATTCTCGAAGTGAGAAGAGTGGTCTTTGTTGAATTTGGTGGAGGTAGGAAGAACAAGGTGATCGTGTAGAATGATAAGCAAGTGAGAGAGAAGGCTATCGTATAGGGGGATGCTTACTGTTTAGATAAAGCTACACGATCGTGTAGGTTTTACTAAGAGATCGTCTAGTAATAGGTAAACGATCGTTTAGAAAACACAGCACGCTAAGCGATCGTATAGAAAAGCTAAGTGATCATTTAGAGACTGTGTACTATCGTTTAGACACAGTGTGCAATCATTTAGATGATAGGGCGCTATCATATAGGCTCTTAACTAAGCGATCGAAACGTTTTCACACCGTGAGTGATTTTCTTTTAACTTCTTGCAAAATGAAACAAATTTTCATTTTATTCTTCAGTTACAATAACCGAATAAGGATTCCCCCACTAATGCACGATTGAGGAGAGGTTTTCAGCCAATTATCACATAATTAACCAATTTAATTAATAAATGAATATAATCATATTATCTTCGTATCCTACAGTTTGATATCATATATCTACTGTAATAATTTCTCCACCACTTGATATAAATCATATTTATATCTAATTTTCTCTAAAATAATGTATCTCATACATTTAGTCAATTATATCATATATAATTAACCTGTTCAATTATATCATATATAATCGAACGTCCTCTTGTCAAGTTGAACATTTCCAACTGACCCAAAAACTGATTCTCGACTTTATCCAAGCTACCTAGGGGACTTTATGAACCTGTGGCTCAAGCTCCAATGGTACGTGAATAGCTGACTAAACTCTTTAGCCACAGATGCATCATCTATTAACTGTCAAACATTCCACTCAAGATCAACAGCTGAACTCTTCTTACCACAGATATGTTTCTATGCCCATCGGATATAACCAATCATGAGTACGATGACCATTCACAGATGCTCGTTCCAGCATCTGGGCCAATTTACCGTTTTGCCCCTGTAGTTACATCTCACTCCTTAAGTACCACTGATTCCTCTAATGAACAATACAACGAAGAGAAGATGTGTGGTGCCACATCGTTCAAGCCCTGGAACCAACCCTTAAAGAAGCGATCTATCTACTTACATACTTCGAGGAAGAAGTGAATTCCATCTTGTGTAGCTGGGTTCCCAGCTCCCAAATCAGACAAATCCTCAAAATGGTAGGTTTGAGTCGGCGACCTAGCCACTCACAGCCATACAAATCAAAAGATCGCCCTCAATGGTAAGAGTTCCCAACTCACTCAGGATTGAGGTCATGTTACCTATGGTCATCCTAGTGAAGTAAAGTCTCTATCATGAATGGTGTTATATAACGAGACGTTAACACTTCGTGGTCAGGTCTTATACAAACTCTTTGTATAGGACGCCCCCGCTCGTATGTCCCTTACAAAATAATTAGGATCAGGCCATCTGTGACAAATCATAATAATTGTGACCATTCCACAAAGCGGGTCGCATCCATCGCATTACCAGGATAAAGTTTCCCTCCTATACCCATATACTACAGACCATTTTTGTTATCACTTAAGACATGATCCACTTGTATGTTCCACATACATGCTTAAGTTACATACTGATAACCAGGGATTTTATGTTTATTGGTTTGTGGTAAAGCAAATAAGACATACAACTGAGCAAGATCAAGAAGTGAATTAAATATCATATATTATACAACACAAGCGTTCATACAAACTGTTTACAAACTACAGGACACGAGACTTTAGGGCATCAACCTCAACAAGGCAAACACATACCCATGCATTGGAAAATGAACAGACGTTATATTGGGAGACAAACCACTCGAGTAATTGGGTGCCCTTGGGCGTGTCACTTTAAATTCACATTTATTGCCCAATCATAACGTCACATGCAACTAACAACTATCACGTTTGTCTCCCCTCTCTCCCCTCATGCTTCTCTTTATAAAAGGGTCAAAACCCTAAATCATAATCTTCTTCTTCAATCTCCTGAGCTCTAAATCTTTTTCCATGTTCTTGTCGTCTGATTGCCTCACTCTGATCGTCTACCCAGAGAACTTTCAAGCTCTCTCACCAGAAACAATGTCAGACGCGTCAAATAGCCAAAACGAATTGTTGAGCTTCGCAAGAGACAACCTGGTAAACTCTTTTTCCACTCCTTCCCCACCCTCATCCCCATCTCCACCTTCAATACTCATTCCCTCAACCAAGCAAGTGATCATTTCATCTTCCTCCTGAAAAACAGTCTTTCAACCAAACCCAAGGCAGCTGCGCAACCCTCAATGCTGGCAAAACCTCCCCAACGACAGTCTACTTTCTCCAAAACCTTCTAAAAATCTAAACCTTTCATCTCCCTTAAAACCAAAAATCCTAAGTATTCAAACTCATCTAGACCAATGCAACAACCTATGTCGAAAGGTCCTGCCAAAACAGCTGTCGCGAAGCCCTACAAAAAGCCAACTCCTCCACTAATCATCCAACATGTCGACGCATGATCCCATCCCTGAACACTTGAGAATAACACCATTGCTTGCCATGCGTTTGATAGTACCCTTAATCTTTGAGCCTTTAGCCACTATTTTCTCTATCGAGGTACCCCCTCTTTCTCCCGCATCCTCACCCGGTTAGTCGCATACACCATCCGACCCTTCCTGTGTTACACCACTACCACATCTGTTAATTCTCCAAGTTCCAACAGTCTTGCGTTGGAACCAATCGCACAATCTGAAGAGCCTCACCCGAACTTCAACGAGCTAGCTCGAAGAGACGAGCAAGAGGTCTTTGGACTGATTTTAGCTAGCCTCGACCAAAGGAAAATTTTGGAAATTGATCAGATGATGTATCAAGAGGCTGTTGATGCATTGGTCGAAAATGAGCCTGATAGAAGGGTTGAAAGCACATCAGTCCCAGTAGAGGAGAAAATGGATGTGGCTGACCTTTATGCCATTATGTTGGAAGAATAAATGGTTGAAGAAGAAAATGAAGAAGGGTTGCAAGGAATTAGCCATACGACAGTCGATCTTGACACATCATTGCCACGCCTATCAGATGCAAATGAAGGGTCTTTAGTACAATGTTCAAGAGTAAAAAAAGGTTATTAATTAAAGAAGAATATGAGGAGAAGAATAAAGTTGCAACCAGTCCTGTGGTTGCAACGTAGGAAGGCAGCTCATCTAACTCAAGTGAGTTGGAATGCAGGTTAAAAGAGTACAAACCTACAAAGCATGTACAAAGGAAAATCATTCTCCAAAGACAACTAAAGGAGGAGGTGAGGGCTATCTACTACATAATGAAACGCATACCACTTGACATGGGAAAGCTCATGGTGGATCATATCAAAGTTATCAAGGGGAAGCCACGTGGGCAATTGTACTTTCTATGGCTCGTCTGTTATGTGAACGCACTGGCATCCCTCTGGAGGATGACTTTGAAGAGATTGATGGGCTAATGGATATAAAACTCATAAGGTATCTACTACGAGGCTCACCCAATCAACCTAACTTGCCTTCCAAGCCTCAAGCTTCACAACATGCAATAAAAAAAAAATGTGTCGAGACTTCTGATGACTAAACAAGCAATGAAGCTTCACTTGATGAACAAGAATCAGAAGTTGAGCTTGTATTAGAATACAAGGACACCAACATTAGAATACAAGGACACCAACCTTGTGGACCTCAACCTACCCCTCCAACCTTTAAGCCTCTCAATCCTCACATCTCTTGTTAATGAACCAATTGATCCAAGTCACCAAAATGAAACGCATAGGGACTAAATTAGTGAAACATAAAGCCCTTAGTGTTCCCTTTCTCATTCTCTATAACCTTATGCTTTTGATCATCCAACAATCATCTATGAACCCACTAGGTTGGGAACAAGCAACGCACACGCCACTAACAGCCCAGTTGGGGAGATGCATGAACAACGGCTTTAGTCTAACGCACCCACACCTTCTATCGTACAAGCCACATGGATGAGCTCAAACAATTCATCCAAGCACAAATCAGACCCCTGACCGCATCCATGGAAGTCCTTCACCTGCAATTAGTAACTCTACAATGCCAAAATGTTGTTATAAGGGATTACTTGTGTCAGCAGATGTAGAGGAGTAAAGACCAGTTCAATTTCACAACGTAGTATATCAACCAATCTCGATGGGAATATTCACCTACCTCCACTGCCACAACACATGACCAATCCCCTTAGATTCATGGATGAAGACCCTACATCTGAACGCAATGACGACTCACCAACATTGTAAACAAGTTTGGGGGTGTTGGCCTTTTGATTTTTTATTTTTTTTGGTAACTTTTGCATGTGTTTATCTATGATAAAATTTCATGTATGCATCTTTGCCAATGAATGAAATTTACAACACTTTGATCCTTGCGTTTGTCTCCAATATTTCCTCTTATATTTCATTTATCAATTGTGTCTTGCATTGTGCTTTGATATCTCGATGATAACTTTGATGTCTGATATCTTACTTTTAGAATATACAAGCATGCAACTGAAGCAAACCGAATCAATAAGCACTCTAATTACACTTAATTTGAGTTTAAAAGCATGCATGAAGATAGATTTCAAAAGAGGGTGTCAAGAATATATTACCTTTGGTGAATCTCTTCAAAATCTTGCTCCTCACTACGAATTGGATCTTCAAAATCACAGTAAACCACCACAAAGATCTTTTCTACTATCCTTTAACAAGGTTTCAAACTAGCATGAATCTCTTCCACTTCGAAAATCGAAAGTATTTAACCATGAAAAACATGCAACTAGTTGAGCTTCAGTTCTATGACACCTCAAAGAACATATCCAAAGTGGGCTAGGTGTTTAATTAGGAATAAACCACTTCAATTGAAGATGAAAATTGGAAAATTCCACTCAAAGTGGAATTTCCAATTTTTGTTTTTCAATTTTCTAAATTTTAATTTAATTTTCATTAAAATTAAATTCAAATAAAGAAATCAAATTTGAATTTGATTTTTAAAATTGAAAAAAAACAATTTATTTAAATAATTAATTGAACCATTTTAATTAATTAATCAAATAATTGTAATTTAATATCAAATATTAAATTAATTAAACACCTAATTTATACATGAATCCTATTCATGTAAATATTTAAATCAATATTTAAATATTTTAATCTCTCTAATTTCGTTCAATATTGACTAAATTAAACATTTTGATATATCGAATATAATTAATCAAATCCTAAATTGAATTTGAACACTACAAATTCAAAAACCCTAATATCGAATTTGAACATTTCAAATCCTCTCAATTCACTAATCCGAGATATAATTTTACGAGCTGGTAGAGGGACCTTATAGACCTATAGATCATGAGCTCCAATGATTTGAGATTAATTAGCTAAACTTTTTAGACTGAATTAAGCGATATTTGTCAACTACTGAGACACACCACTATAGCTCGATAGTTGCACTCTTCTTACTATGGATAAATTTCTGTCCACTTTAACCATAATCAGTAAGTCGATCATTCATAGGTTGTTCATATTTACGACTAGGTCAAAATTATTGTTTTACTCTTGTAAATTCATCTTGCTCCTTAAGCACCCACCGAACCTCTATTGAGTAATTGGTTTATAGTCCAACTAATAAACCATGACCCTCTCAATCATGAGAGAATGGGGCCCTATTGTTCAAGACCAGGTATTAGTAATTAAGAGAATAACCTATTTGTTAACCCTAAGTCGGGTAGGAGTGAATTTCATCTTGCAGAACTATGTCCCCAGCTATCTATCCGGTCTTATCCCCAAAATGGGAGGCTTATTGAGCAGTGTTGTTGGACTACTCTCACCTATACAGATCAAAGGATAATCCCGAATGAAAGGAGTTCATAGTTAGATCAGGATTAAGATCGAGTTACCTTAGATCATTGAATTTGAAATAGTCAGTTTTAATAGTAAATGGTCGTTATAAAGAAAAGTGACTATTTCGAGGTTTGGTCTTATGCAAACATCCTTTGCATAGGATGCCTCCACTCGCATGTCTCCACATGAATGATTTTAGAATCACATCATTTGTATTGGTATACAAAGTAGGCCGCATCCAATAGTGTTATTAGGATAAGGTAATCTCATGCATATACTTATAGACTGTTTTGGCTATATACTAAAACTTGATCCACTTTTATGTCTTCACATAAAGTTAAAGTATTCATATTATAGCCATAGATTTATTTATTGGATTTTTACAACAGAATGCAATATCAATAACAATTTTATTGAATGAAATGCTCAATAATACTTTTATTGATAAATAGAATATGTTTCTAACATTTACGAATTACGAGTTTTAGGACATTCCCAACAATCTTCCACTTTGACTAATACTCTAGTGACTTACAAATATATACAAATATAACAATGTTGAGAAAATAGAGGGAAAATACATAAACTAGGGCATCTATATACCCTTGAAATTCTTCCACTTGCCCTAGATTATTGAACTCGTAGTCCTAGTCCGACCAGGTGGCCCTTGAACACTCTAGCCGAGAGGGCCTTCGTAAATAGATCAGCAGATTATCTTCTAAGGCCATCTTCATGACTATCGCGTCTCCTTGATGTACTATCTCCCTGATGAGATAGTATTTTCTTTCGATGTGTTTTTCATGGTTGTGGCTTCTCGATTCCTTTGAATTTTCAACTGCTCCACTATTATCGCAATATAGGGTGATAGGCAAATGCATATTTGGAACCACTTCCAAATCCTTCAGGAACTTGCGTAGCCACACCGCTTTTTTAACTACTTCACATGCAGCTACGTATTCAGCTTCCATCGTTAGTCATAAATACAACTCTATTTGATACTTCTCCACACTATAGCTCCACGGTTAAGAGTAAAAACTGATCTTGAAGTAGTTTTTCTAAAATCTACATCAATCTGAAAAAATCAAAATCTGTGTATCTCGTAAGGATCAAATCCATAGACCTATACACAAGCATATAGTTCCTCATTCTTCGGAGATACTTAAGGATATTTTTAATAGCAGTCCAATGACTGTGTCTAAAGTTAGACTGGAACCTGCTGACAATTCCAACTGCAAAGCATATGTTAGGACGTGTACACAACATAACGTACATCGGACTCCCAACTGTTGATGCATATGAAATTCTTTTCATTTCCTTAACTTCTTAAGGTGTCTTAGGACACTGTTCCTTTGACAAATGAATTCCATGTCTAAAAAGTAACATACCCATTTTGGAATTTTGCATATTATACCTTGACAACATTTTGTCAATATAAGATGCTTGGGATAGCGCTAGTGTTCCGTTATTGGATTTCGAACAATTTGGATCCCAAGAATGTACTGAGCATCTCCCAAATCTTTCATTTAGAATTGTGATGCAAGCCATCGCTTCATGTCAACAAGGAAACTTGTCTCATTTTCAATGAGCAAGATATCGTCAACATAAAGAACCAAGAAAGCTACAATTTTGTTGACTATCTTCTTGTAAACACAAGGTTCGTCAACATTCTGTTCAAAACCATAAGATTTGATAGCAATGTCAAATCTTATATTACAGGATCTATATGCTTTTTTTAACCAATAAATGCATCTTTTAAGCTTGAAAATTTTTTGCTCTTGACCCTGTTCAATGAACACTTCTTGTTGAGACATGTATATACTTTCATCAAGATGGTCGTTCAAAAAGGTTGTCTTGAAATCCATTTTCCATATTTCATAGTCGTAATATGCAGCAATGGACAAAAGTATTCTTATAGGTTTTATCACTGCAACAGGAGAGAAGGCTTCTTCATAGCCTGCCCCCTCTCTTTGGGTAAAACCTTTTGTCACAAGTCTGGCTTTATAGATTTGCACCTTGCCAGTTTGGTCTCTTTTTCTCTTGTAAATCCATTTGCAACCAATAGGTTTAACTTCATTTGGTTGATCTACAAGTTCCCAGACAGAATTGAAGTACATTGACTCCATTTCTAGGTCCATAGCTTTTATCCATTGTTTCTTATTAATAT
This sequence comes from Benincasa hispida, assembly GCF_009727055.1. Classification (NCBI taxonomy): domain Eukaryota; kingdom Viridiplantae; phylum Streptophyta; class Magnoliopsida; order Cucurbitales; family Cucurbitaceae; genus Benincasa; species Benincasa hispida. Next base: position 45,452,555 of record NC_052351.1, read on the forward strand.
CTTCTAATGCTTGTTTAAAGGTCAATGGATTCTCTAAGCCATCATCAGGTATGATGACCTGCAAACCCATGCAGCGGTCTGGCAGATGAACAACCTTCCCACTACGTCGAGGCATTCTCAACTCTTGAGAAGGATATGATGGAGCAACAACTGTTGTTGATTGGCGAGCTTGATCAACAATTTTTGTTGCTTTATCTGTAGCTTCTTTGGTCATTTCACTCTATACTAGTTTACTACGAGGTTGATAATTACTGAATACGAGCTTCTTCTAAGAATGTAGAATTTGTCGATACAAATACTTTAACTTCTTGAGGATCATAAAATAGTCCACCCTTTGTTTCTTTAAGGTATCCTACAAATAGGATTTAGTTGAGAATCAGTTTTTTGGTTAATTTGAATTGTTCAAATTAATAAAGGGATTTAATTATATATGATATAATTAAAGTGTTTCGATTATATACGATATAATTGCTATAATGTATTTGATACATTATAGTTTAATGGGAGGAAATAAATATTTGAATGAGATTCAAATATATTTTCTATGAATGTGATTCATAGTTGTTAAATTTAATCTAAATATGATTTATATCAAAAGTGGGCTAGGTGTTTAATTAGGAATAAACCACTTTAATTGAAGATGAAAATTGGAAAATTCCACTCAAAGTGGAATTTCCAATTTTGTTTTTCAGTTTTCTAAATTTTAATTTAATTTTTATTAAAATTAAATTCAAATATAAAAATCAAATCTGAATTTGATTTTTAAAATAATATTATATATATATTATATATATATATATATATATATATATTTATTTAAATAATTAATCAAAAACCTAATTTATACATGAATCATATTTATGTAAATATTTGAATCAATATTTAAATATTTTAATCTCTCTAATTTCGTTCAATTTCAACAAAATTAAACGTTTTATTATATCGAATATAATTAATCAAATCCGAAATTGAATTTGAACACTTCAAATTCAAAAACCCTAATATCGAATTTGAACATTTCAAATCCTCTCAGTTCACTAATCAAAGATATAATTTTACGAGCTAGTTGGGAGATCTTATGGACCTACAGATCAGCTCCAATGATTTGAGATTAATTGGCTAATCTCTCTAGATTGAATTAATCAATATTCGTTAAATACCGAGACACATCACTATGGTTCGATAGTTGCATTCTCCTCACTGTAGATAAATTTTTGTCCACTTTAACCATAATCCGTAACTCGATCATTCATAGGTTGTTCGTATTTACAGTTAGGTTAAAATTATTGTTTTACCCCTATAAATTCATCTTGCTCCTTAAGCTTCCACCGAACCTCTATTGAATAATTGGTTTATAGTCCATTAATAAACCGTGACCCTCTCGATCACGAGACGGTGGGGCCTCATTGTTCAAGACCAGGTATCAGTACTTAAGAGAACAACCTATCTGCTAACCCTAAGTCGGGTAGGAGTGAATTTCATCTTGCAGAACTATGTCCCCAGCTATCTATCCGGTCTTATCCCCAAAATGGGAGACTTATTGAGCAGTGTTATTGGACTACTCTCACCTATATAGATCGAAGGATAATCCCGAATAAACAGGAGTTCATTGTTAACTCGAGATTAAGATCAAGTTACCCTAGGTCATCAAATTGGAAATAGTCATTTTTAACAGTAAATGGTTGTTATAAAAAAAAAGTGACTATTTTGAGGTCCGGTCTTATGCAAGCATCCTTTGCATAGGAATATGATGTCTTCACTTGCATGTCTCCACATGAATGATTTTGGGATCACATCATTTGTATCAGTATACAAAGTGTGCCGCATCCAATAGTGTTACCAGGATGAGGTACCCAATCTCATGCATATACTTATAGACTATTTTGGCTATATACTAAAACTTGTTCCACTTTTATGTCTCCATATAACGTTAAAGTATTCATATTATAGTCATGGATTTATTTATTGGATTTTTATAACAGAATGCAATATCAATAACAATTTTATTGAATGAAATACTCAATAATACATTTATTGATAAATAGAATATGTTTCTAACATTTACGAACTGCGAGTTTTAGGACAATCCCAACATTTACATGTTTAGATAGGCATTAGAAATCTAAGTCTAAAAACCTCACCAAATGAAACATATTTTTTATTTCTCGTGCATGCAAGCCTCACCTCAAACCTCATTTTGAAATTTCTAAGACATTTCTGTAGTTCTCTTTCAGCAATGAAGACCTTACTGACCTCCAAAATTTGAGAGTGGGGAGGTCCGAGTTAATGAAATCTCTAATTTGTAAAAATATTCATAATTTCATTAATTTTTTTTAAAAAAGAAAAAAATATTATAAAAATTTATATATAAACTCCACCATCAACGCACAAGGGAAAACTAAGCTTGATATGAGTTAAGATCGGGAATGGTACTTACTTGTATTTGGATGTTCGCATGACACCCATAGGGGCAAGCCAAAACAAAGGTAAGTAACCAGGACGTACACATCCCAAACCTCGCTATCTAAGCCCAATAAAGAAATATAAAGCTTATATAAGAGTCAAGTCGTGAAGGGTACTTGTTCGTAGTTGGATGTCCGCGTGACACCCATGAGGGCAAGCCAAAGTGAAGGTGAGTTACCTGAAACGATGCATGGGTAGTCCTACAAAAATAAAAACCTCTTTTTGTAAGGATTTTTGTAACAAGAAAACCTTCCAACACATTACTGAACTTGTAAAATGGAAATGTTTTAGAAAGCAAAAGAATTTTTTAAGAATGTACTTACCGCATAAGAGATCAAGTATATATTTCTTAGGGAAGGGAACAAACTCATAATTTAAACGTCAATCTCAAATATTTGTGGTTAAAGGACATAATAAGAGGTGGAGCTAGTGTGTTAAGACCATGAGAGTATGTTGAGGAATTATTTTAGGAATGCTTGAGGACGAGCATTGTTCAAAATTTGGGGGCGTGATAACTCGTAGAAATACAAGTTATTGTTCTCTCAAAGTTGGAATAATTAGGATAATTAGTCTTGTAAACGCACTTTTGTTAAAGGAAAACGCATGAAATTCTATATATGTGAAACTCATACAAAAATATCTTTTAAGTGAAAAATTGCTTCACTAATGCACTTTAATGCGGGAATCAGAAAAATCTACCAAGTGTTGCAGACAAGGCCAACGCAAGGAAGATACATTTGGCTTGTGCAATTCACGTCAAATCACAACTTGCAGGCATGGGCATCTGACTAACAGCGTCTGATCGAAGCAAAATGGTAGACGGTTGTCTCAGGGTATAGAATTTAGTGCAATCACATCACCTAGTGGCTGAGTGAATTCCTATATAAAAGGAAGCTACTTGCAAGAGAAAGAGTTAGATAGTAGACAATTAGCACGTAGTTAGTCATTCTTCACCTCTGTCATCTGCAAGCAAGGAATGGGAGGAACAGACGTCATTTTCCACCATTGATAACGAGGTTTTTCTAGAGAAAAGATCGAAAGAGACATCTTCTTCAACTCCTCCACCAAGTTGGTCACAAGTATTAAAAATAAGCTAAAGAGGACAAGAGATTGAACTTTGAGGCTTGAGTTCTTCCTTTTTCTTTTTCTTTTTTTTTTTTGCATTCTCGTTTACCAATTTCACTTGATTGAACTAAGATTGTTTGTTTCAAAACTTATATCTTTAATTCAATCTCATTTTCGACCATTCTCCACATTCCTTTTGTTTATTTTCTAAGTTATTTGTGTGTGTGAACTTTCTGGTTTGATGAATGCATAAAGTTTATGCTTGAATCTACCTGATTAGTTGATTGAAGTGAAAAAGCAGTTAAGTCACTCGAAAGAGTAGTTAATTGTTGAATGCATCAAGCTAGAGCGTGAAGTAATTTTAGAGATAAAATTGTTTATGTCTTTTGTTTGTTCTCTGTAACTAACACATGCACTCTAGAGATAAGATTAAGTGTGTCATCCGCATCGAGAAATGTTGAACATGAATTAAAGAGCAAATTTCCAACGTGTCACACATACACGTAGATTTTAGCAGACATCTGTATCATCTCCATATTCATTGTCATTGTGCTCATATAAGCTTGTTGTTCCCACGAGGAAATCAACGCATACCATTTACACTTAAGTCATTCATCCATGAACCATTTTCCCCTCTCTGAACTCCTATATCCCCTTGCATGTGTGCCAGTAGTTAGTATAAATAACCAACGCCTATCAAGTTATTAGGAAACCTTTGCAATAGATTCAAAGACCAACCCTGCATTAAGTATACTCTAGAATCTCTGTGTTTGATTCTGGGCTTACCAGGATACTTGGGTTAGATTTGTACTTGGGTCTAGTTTAAGAAGACTTGTACGCACTAGTAAGGTGTGCATGTATATCATCGGTCCAACACATAACATCTTTTGCATACCAAGAGATAGATTAAATATCCTCGTTATTTACCATCTCAATCATTCATTCTCATCATCATTCATCATTATAAATATGATCGAGGATTAAAGAAACGAACAAATAACATCTTGAAACGACTAAATGAAAATTAAAACTAAAATCTATTCCTCAAAAATTTATTTCTCCCATTTTCCAAAAAACATGAAAAATAAAAGATTCAAATATCAATGACCTGAAATTAATGCTGCAATTAATATGAATTAGTTGATTAAAAGTCAGGGTCAAAACTAGTTAAAATATTGGAAATTTATTCGGAGATTTATTATTTTATTTGTAATGACGTTTTGAGTTATATAGAGTTTTAATTTGTAGTTATGAAGTTAACCTACGTTTGGTAAATAAGTTTTGAATGTCTCAATAATTATGGTTTCATTGATAATCATTTCATTTTTTATTTTTTTTTCATTTTTAAAAATTAGGTCTATTTCCTCTTAATTTTTTGTAATTGTTTGAATCTTTCTTTAAATATAATGGTTGAATTTTTAACCAAATCCCAAAAACAAAAACAACTTTTGAAAAACTACATTTTTTTAGTTTTCAAACTTTGACTTGATTTTTTAAACCATTGATAAAAAAAATAATAAAAGAAGAAATTTGGAAGTTGAAATAGTGTTTATAGACTCAATTTTATAAAATAAATAATAAAATAATAAAATAATTATTTGTTAGATTTTTAAAAACTTGCTTTCCAAACAACACGTTGCAATATTTCACCACTCACTATTCAAATTAATTAAATCTTGAGATGATGTTCGGCATGAGATTTAATTAAACCTATATTTATGAAACCTTAAGTTTGAATAATTGGTAAAAATTAATGTATAGTACTAACTATATATTTCTTTGAGTATTGAGTTATGTATAGTACTTAAAAAGACATCATAATTTGAATTAAATAAACTTTTTTAGTTCAATATGGGAGGAATTGAACTACCGACCTGTAAAACGATAATTGATATATTTATCCACCAATCTTAATGAAACAAATTCATATCCTAACATTTCCTTAGACTCTTGACGTAGTATTCAAAGAGAGGGAGAGAGAATAAAGAGAAAAAAAAAGAGAAAGAAACTTTTTAAGTTAAGTTACACAAATTTTACTCAACAACTAAATACATATTTACAATATTAAAATGATAGACTCATGATTATAATGGTCTACTCAACAGGCTTTACTTTACTGAGGTGAAGAATGCGATTGATGAGAGTTCAATTGTAATGAAAATGTTGGGAAATGTCGCTCTCTTTATGTCTTCGTATTAGCAATCAGATTGCTTATTATGTAGTCCGTCACACTGCTGAATTTTTTAAAAATATCCTTTAGGTTTTTTTGCCTTTCCAATTGGAAAGCTTTGGGGAGATGTTGGGATTCTTATTTCTCTAGTTGATTTTTTTTTTTTTTTTAAAAAAAAAGGTGGAGCGTTTAAAGAAGGACCCTCTCGTATCCCCCAAATTTTTAGATCTGAAAAACTACAAAGGTAAAAAACTAGTATGTGAAATATTATTTGTACCTATAAAAATGTGAAGATGTGTATTTGGATTGTGCAAACAAATAGATTATAGGCCACATTTATCTCATGTGAAAAGTAATAAATCAATGAAAATCTGAAAAGTATGTTCTATTTGATTACGTTTGACATTGTTTACTCGTGTTTCGTACTAGTATGACATTTGGATCACATTCCAAATTTGTAATAAAAAAGTGTGATCCATTTGAGAAGTAATGGTGAACAGTTCGATTGCCTTTAAAAACTACGTTATCGTTACAGTTATGGTATTGTTACAACTAAGAACCACAAAATCTATCACATTTACCATTCTTGTTTGACCCTAAAAGATTATGGTAACGATAACAGTAAATATGACAAATTCATATTTTATGGAGTATATTTATAATTAAGTCCTATATAGTTTTCTTATTCAAAAGAAATAGAACATGGGGGAATACTTGGGGATATTTTTGTAGGGTAAACTAAAGTTTATTGAGAAAATAAAAATCTATCAACTTTTTCATAAAAAAGCTCTCTAATCTTTTGCTTGCATTACCCAACCTTTTTTCATATTATTTTTTTCTTTTATCACTCTTGTTCTAGTTCTAACTCCCTTTTTTGCTCTTTTTTGAATTCATTTGACGTCTGAAAAAACTTTATTTGTTGTCATCAAGCGTCACAGATTACCAAAAGAAGATGGAATGAATCTTGTTAGTCGTCATTGGAGGTTAAATATAGGGAAGGGAAGGATTGTTGTTATCAGAGATAAAATATAGACGAGAGGGAGTCTTAGAAGGGGAAATAAAATGATGGTTGAGAACGAGAGAAACATGAGAAAATAAAATAATAAAAATTAAAATTAAAAAGGAAACTTACTTGAAAAACGATCAAATTACATTTTTAGTCCAATTTTTTAAATTAATTTATCAAATAATCCAATAATTGGGGGAAGGTAAAGCAGGTGGTGAGGCAACAAAAAAACAGATGAGAAAACAGAGATAGTGAGAGAAAAGCCCTAGGAAGAAGAGCATCGAAATCATCGAAGAAGAAAGGCACGTGCGAGAGGAGGGTAGACACGTGCCAATCCCAGGGCTAAAAAAAAAAAAAAAAAAACCCTTCATTTTCATTGTTCAAGACCACCTTCTCCTTCAACTGCCTAACCGAAAAAGACTGGCTCTTAATACCACAAAGCCCTTTTCTTCTCTTACTCACTTCTTAAGAACTATCGCCACTTCTTTTATCTCAAACCCCAAAACACAACGCCTCGTTTCTGTCGATCTCTTCGATGCTAGATTGATTCCTCCTCTTCATTTCTTTTAAGACAGATCCTTCTTCCGCATCTTTCCTCCGGGGATCTCACGCCTTTCCCAGCCAATTTCGGGTAATTTTCTTAAACAATCAAGTCATTTTTCTGGGAGTCTTGGCTTCGATTTCGATTCATGCATTCATCAATCTAACTGGGTTGATTCTGTTTGTTTGATTGGGAAATGGGGTTGTTTCGGATTTGGGATTTGTTCAATTCCTCCCATACTTAGCTGAATGATCAATTTGGTTGGTTTTCGAAGCGTAGGGTTCTGTTTCTAATGCTCTCTGCATTCTTTTTTCCCCTCTGCTTTCAGATTTATAATTCCGGAGGCAATATATTGTGTTTGTTTGAGATCTCATTGGTGGGTTTTCTGTTTTTTAGCTGAAAATTAATTCGTGTGCGATTTGGAGAAGGGAATGGCGTCTATTTCTACTCCTCCAGCTTGGTTCTCTAGTTCTTCGGCATCTGATCTTCTTCGAAGCTCGAGTAATGGCGTTAGTGGTATTCCTTTGAGGGCACTGGGGAGAGCGAGATTCAACCCAAGAAGGAAGGATATGTCAGTAAGTGCTAAGTTAAGGAAGGGGAAAAAACACGAGTATCCATGGCCGGATGATGCGGATCAGAATGTTAAGGGTGGAGTTCTTACTCATCTCTCACATTTCAAGCCTTTGAAAGAGAAGCAGAAGCCCGTTACTCTTGATTTTGAAAAACCACTTGTTCTTCTTGAGAAGAAGATTATCGATGTTAGTATTTCCTTTTACTGATCTTTGTTGCTTCTTCTAGTGGGATCTCTGTCATCTTCTTTGGCAATGATTGTCTTTTCATTCTGGATACAGGTGCGGAAAATGGCTCATGAAACTGGTCTAGACTTCAGTGATCAGATTATTTCCTTAGAAAATAAATATCAACAGGTTTGTTAATGTTCTTACTATTCAAAGAATTCTTATTCGAATAAGTGTTGAAAATAATTCTTTTTCACATGATGAATTTGATTACTTCTCGTGGCTGGCTTCAGGCTTTAAAGGACTTGTACACTCATTTGACTCCTATACAACGTGTCAATATAGCTCGGCATCCTAACAGGCCAACTTTCCTTGATCACGTGTTCAATATCACTGAGAAGGTTTGGTGCTCTTTATACTGTGATGAATGTGATATTGAAAGATTTGGATTGTGGATTTGCTCATGTTAATGCAAGAAATATTTTTTACATCTCTGCCTTACAGTTTGTTGAGCTCCATGGAGATCGATCAGGGTATGATGATCCTGCCATTGTTACTGGTATAGGAACCATAGATGGGAGAAGGTACATGTTCATGGGTCATCAAAAGGGGAGAAACACAAAAGAAAATATTCAGCGTAATTTTGGAATGCCTACACCACACGGGTATGTTGAGTCATAGAGACCCATGGTGTTATACACTATATATAATAGTACAGGAGTTTTGAAGTAGAAAAGAAATATGAATTAATGCTAGTCGATTGCTAACTTGTTGGAGAATTTGAAGTTTGGGTATTGGATATTTAGTCCTGATTATAAGTTTTGCTTACTTCCGAACAGTTATCGGAAGGCACTTCGCATGATGTACTATGCAGATCACCACGGGTTCCCAATTGTTACTTTCATTGATACACCAGGTGCTTTTGCCGACCTCAAATCTGAGGAACTGGGTCAAGTATGTGACAAAGTATTCTTTTATCTTAGAAGCTCTTCTTTTATCTGGAGAACTGATTTGCTTCATTCATTTGCAGGGTGAAGCTATTGCTCATAATTTGAGGACTATGTTTGGTCTCAAGGTACCAATAATTTCAATTGTCATTGGAGAAGGTGGTTCTGGTGGTGCCCTGGCGATCGGTTGTGCTAATAAGTTGCTAATGCTCGAGAATGCAGTTTTCTATGTCGCGAGGTGCATTTCATGCCTAGTGTTTTAGTAAATTAAGACAACTTCACTATGATATCTAGTAAATTTCTGGGTTACCATTTATTGATGACCAGTAAATCTTAAAATTTGTTATGCATGCTGATCACTTTTTCTCCTTCTGTTCTTTTGTCTAATCTTAATACTAGTCCCGAAGCCTGTGCTGCAATCTTGTGGAAGAGTGCAAAAGCTTCCCCAAAGGTTTTTATACATTCAACGCTTAGTGTCCTCTTTTGAAGGTTTATACGAGTTTATTTATTTATTTATTATTCTTTATTTATTTATTTGCAGGCAGCAGAGAAGCTAAAAATTACTGCATCGGAGTTGTGCAGATTACAAATTGCCGATGGCATAATCCCAGTAATGATGCTTTCCTTGACATATCTTGTTATTGCATTGCATATTCTTTTCTTGTCTACTCTATCCTGAATTCAGGACCATTTGTAACCTCTTAGAAATGAGTACAGGTGAAAGTAAAACATTTAATGCTATTCAAACGTTTCTAAAGTTAGTTAATTTGTTTTTCTTTTAGTTTCTTCCTCTCCACCACAATAACTGCAACTCTAAATTGAATGGCTTTTCTATAACTTCCTTGAGCCTTTAATTTAGGCTTTCCTCTCGCATCTTATTGTTTTGATAAAATGTTATATGTTGTATGTTTCTTTTTTCTTTTCTTGTTTTTGAAGAAACTTAACTCGTAACATTTTTCAACCATCATTGTGCATTGAATTAACTTTGAATCGATGCTTCTCAGTAACTTCTTTTAGCTTCAGGTTGAGGTTCCCTTTGTATATTTCATTGTTTTGATGAAAATTGGTCTGTGTTTTTTTTCCCCTTTTTCTTTTTAAAGATTATTTTGTATCTCCAATAATTTCAAGCATGGTTGTTCACAGGAACCTTTGGGCGGCGCACATGCAGATCCTACTTGGACCTCGCAACAAATAAAATTTGCGATAAATGAGACCATGGATGTAGGTCCTTGAATTCTTCTAAAACAATGAAACCTGCTCATGGTAGCCTATACATTAATGAGGTTTTTCGCACGTCATTTCAGGAGCTTTTGATGATGGACACGGAAAAACTATTAAAGCATCGAATGCTGAAATTCCGTAAAATTGGTGGGTTTCAAGAAGGCATTCCAATTGACCCAAAGAGGAAAGTCAACATGAAAAAGAAGGAAGAACCAATAGTTGGGAAGACCTCAGTTCAGGAACTAGAAAGTAAGGTGGAAAAAGTGAAACAACAAATATTGAAAGCCAAGGAATCCTCCTCCACTGGGCATTCAGATTTGGATCTTAATAAAATGATTGAAAAATTAAAGAAAGAAGTTGATTTTGAATTTTCTGCGGCAGTAAAGGCCATGGGACTAAAGGACAGACTTGCCACGCTGCGAGAAGAGTTTTCGAAAGCAAAATCTCAAGACCAACTTATCCATCCAGCATTGAAAGAAAAAATTGAGAAGCTTAGAGATGAATTCAACCGGGGGTTGGCTAAAGCTCCTAACTACGAGAAACTGAAGAACAAACTTGACATGTTAAAGGACTTGTCTCAATCCAAGGCTCTCTCAGTGAGGGATGTTAAGGAGGCCTCATTGAAGCAGGAAATCAACAAAAAATTTGCAGAGGTTCTGAGTCGACCCGATGTACAAGAGAAATATGAATTGCTGAGGGCTGAAATCGAAAATTCAGGGGCATCTACGTACAAGGATTTAGACCCTGAACTGCAAAATAAAATTGATAAAGTAAAGAAGGAAATGCAAGGGGAGTTGGTAAATGCCCTCAACTCCTTGGGTTTAGATGTTGAGGTATTAACATCAAAAGCACAGGTCCTTAGCGAGAAGTCTTCATTATCACTATTCAAACCAAAGATAGAAATGTTAAATGAGGAAATTAATCAGGGAATTGAAAGTGTTGCAAGCAGAACAGATTTAAAAGATATGATTGAATTACTGAAACTGGAGGTAGCTAAGGCTGGAAAGACACCAGATGCAACCTCAAAAAATAGAATTTGGTCTCTGGAGCAACAAATAAAGGAGAAGCTTGCTGCTGCATTGGAATCTTCAGACTTGAAGAAGAAACATGAAAAACTGAGGGAGGAGATATTAGCAACTGCAGAATCAGGGTTTGATCGTACAGAAGGTGATAGTTCGGTGTACGGTGATGCCAGAATTCAGATGAATTCGGGTGCTGAACATACCTTCGCTTAATGTGAGTTTTTCAATCTTTTTTACCACATTAAAGGAACACGCACACATTTTGATGCAGAGAAGTACATAGTAACTTGAATGGCTTGGTGCATCAAAATCTTTATTTAAAAAAAAAAAAAACCTACTCTTTCCCTTTTCTTCATGTTCTGATCAACATTGAAAAATACAATTATCTCAATAGTTGTGACATATTTTCTTAACCTTGAGGTTGAGGAGGTACGTAGAATATGGATGATGGAACAGCTCTTTGCCAGTGGATGCAAAATGAGTTAGTTGAAGAGTTTTACTTATTAACTTTTCAAATTTTTGCAGTGCGTTTATCACCAGTATGCATGACCAGGACCATGTTTAAGAAGAAAAAGTTTGGTGTAACTGGAAATTAGTTAGAGCTTCCACAATGGCCAGAAAACCAAGTTAGCCGTTTCCGCTTCTAACCTGAATACGGCATCGCATGATTTTGATAGGTTACAAGATTTAGCATGAACAGGAGCAGGAAGGACACGGCAGAGCTATATTTTCATTTCTCCTGTTCTCAGGGATATTTCTTTTCTAAATTAGGTCTCTTGAATTTTAAGTTATTTATCTGGCTTCTGGTTTTGTTGTTGCTGTGTTTCTTATTTTAACATTAATAGATCCGAATAGCTTTGTATAGATTGCAAGAGTATCTTGGAGGCTAATAATGCTTGTCAGACTTTTTAAAATGATACATTTTCCCACTTTTGATGATTGATCATGATTGTTTAGAAACTAAACATCCTGGTTGGAACATGGAATTTGGACCAAAGGGTTTAATGGTCTGTTCCAAATGCAATACTAGCAGCTTCTCTTTTAATTGCCTTTGAGGTATGCTGGTTTACAGTCTACTTGGGCTCAAACAAGCAGGTCAGCTCAGCCATACTTGATAGTTCTCTCTTTTCGACTTGTTTCATTTCATTTCATCTCTCTCATCTATGAGATAATTCTCTTGTATCTTGGAATGTGTCATATTTTACCCTTTTAACTGTACTTTTAGCGTTGTCTCGTCCGGTTTAGAAATATACTCTTGACTAAAAGGTTATATCTTCAACCCTGGATATCGTTGAACTAAAAAAAAAATCTACTAGTTCAACAAAACTCTACTTTTAGAAGATTTTGCAACCATCTTTTCAGTATTCTTTACGTGATTTCAAAAGTTGTCGTTCTTGCTTATCCTTTGCAATCTTTATGCAATTTCAGCAATGCACTTTGGCAAATATCATATCTTTGCTGAATTTCTCAATGCTTAAGGGGAGATGATTGATAGTAGATTTTCACTCACAAATGTCATTTTTGTAATTCTTGTATTATAGTTTGGTATTTGTTGTAGCTTGCTCTTTACTAAACTATATATAAAATAATAATAATAATAATAATAATAATAATGTATTTTGTCATTTAAAAATATCTCTATACCTTCAAAACATGCAATTTACTTATTTGGGGAGTAGAAATTCTTTAGAATTTTGGATGAATTTGAGACTTGAAATGAAATGGCAATGATTTAGAGTATAACCTTTTGAAAGTATAAAAAATTATATCACTATATAAATAATTATGTCACTATCAATTATTATTGTTATAAGTGATTTTGGATTGTATGGCATAATCGACAAAAGATAAGAACATAAGTAACCTGACTAAAAAAATGACAAGATTTCGGCCAACAATAGCACCCTAAGACCATAATGGGTCTAGGAGAGGTTGAGGTCAAGGCTAACAAAATACTTAACAAGGACATGCATCCTAATAGTATCACCCTAAGGCGAAAATGGACCGAGGGGAGAGGTCGAGCCTGAGCTTGAGCCTTGCAAAATGGCCAATAAGTCATGCCCTATCGTATGTCCGAAGATAAAGGGTTATCCTAATGTACCTCCTCTGTGGATGATACCTATGTCATCATATAAATACAACATTATAACTCACGATAAAGTATGTCAACTTTCATTCTCAGAATCCTAAAACTCTAGCACTCTTCCACCCTCTGACTTAAGTACCTCACGTAAATTTCTTCTAAATATATTTAACATTGTTGTCATAATTTTTTTTCTTGGACGAATTTTGACATCAACAGTGGTTATTATTGCTATTATTTTAACAATAACATCACCAAACGTTTACTAACTGTTACTTCAACAAAGTATTGAGAAGCACTTTGATCAATGATCTTATTCAGTAAATTATTACTGTATCGAATTATTGTCTTTGTTACAAAAAGTATCGTGCAAGATAAAATTTCTGTATCAAACTACTGTCTTGAATCCAACTTTGAAACTACATTTTCTTCTCTACCGAATAACTTGGTTTGGAGTTGGCCCATTTTGCCAATAGTTAATTATTATGTAAAAAATGTAACATGCCACGTAATGTGTCATACCCAATTTAGTTCAAGTAGCTAGATTTAAAACTAAATAGTATTTGAAGGACCAGGTTGACTTGTAATTTTTAGAATTAAATGTACAATTTTCATAAATTATTTGCTTACTAAAAATGATACTTATAAGTTAACAATAAAGGAGCTGCATTTTTAATAATTAAACTTTGATATATAAGTCTTCTCTTCCATTTTTTTAGTGGTTGGTGTAATAACTTAACACAGGTTTGATTATTAAGTACTTTAGTATATTTGTTGTGGGACCAAAAAATACACACAAACAAAAAGGAAAGAGACTCCCTTAGCTTATATTATCTATATTTATCAATATTTGTTTTAGTTTTTCATCCCCGACTTTCTTTTCCGAGTATTTTATTGTTAAGTAAGTGTGTGACAGTCAATTTGAGTATAACTCAATGAATAAGATGCCAATTATTATTGCGTTCTAAAGGTCATTGTTTTTTTTTTTTTTTTTTTAAGAAAACAATAGTAAAGTTGTATCAGGTCATTTGCCTTACTCGACTGTATGTTTTCCCGACGGTGATGTCCATTGTTTAATACTCTAATTTTTTTGATTTCCCTTTGCTTTTTTTATTACTCATCGCACATGCATAGTTTCAATGTCGGTTCCCAAACCAAAACAACTCGATCTTCCTATTATTGAATTAAAAAAAGTTGTATTGACGCTGCGATTCAAATTTTGTTTGTTGCAAGGATTTTATCAATATCGTGTGATCACATGCTAAATAAATTTTAGTTATTTCTTTTTTCTTGTTCAATGAGCAGGAGTTGAGATTTAGTTTGTTCTCAAAAATTATAAATTGAATGATGATACTACTTTTGTGGAACAGGACTATAAAATTATATACATTTAGTTATAAAAGTTTTAGATGTTGGTGCAATGTTATCGGTGGAATATTTTTTTTTTTTTAACTTGTTATTTTTCGCCAAATTAATTTCATTTAAAACATCCCATCTAAATATTATATATACCATCGATCAACCGATTAGATGTTCAAATCTTCTATTCCTACTTAAAACTAAAAAGATTCTCTAGAAAATAAAAATAAATAATCAAGAGCTAAATCCAAAATGAATACTTACAATTACGATCATATGAATGGTCACGAATGACCTATTTAACATGGATATTTACAAAATTACTGTAATCTGAAAAGAAACTTACAAGTTTAGTTATTTCCATTTGAGTGAAATGTGTACTTATTGTATGCGTTTTATCAATAAAAATAAATCCAACAACTTTTTCTTGTCAAGATATTAGATTTCTTGTACCTTGCCTTCACTCGTATAAAGCTAAGATGTAAAATTTCTTTAGTTTGACACCCCAATAAAATCTATATAACCTGGATTGTTTTCCGACATGGAAAAATAAATATAAATATTTATAAATATAACAAAATGTCGTTATTTATTAGTTAGATACGAATATACATCAATAGATGATAATAGACTATCAGTGTTCATCATTAATACATTGTAATATTTTGTTACATTTAAAAATATTTTAAGCAATTTTGTCATTTAAAACAATTGTCCATATAAATTTTGTCCAAGTAAGCACAATTAAATTGATATCTAATATGTGTTAATGAGAAAGAAATATGTGGTTTGAATTCTCAATTTTATTATACTAAAAAAATATAGGCAGATTTTAGATATTTTCATAAAGAAAATATAGAGCTATTTTAGCTGGTAAAAAAATAAAGTACGTTTATGTGAGCAAGTATTGTATTTACCTATTTATCTTTTACATGATTAAAATTCCTCGACCTGCAACATCTCGAGGTGGATTTATTCAGTCACATAGTTTGGGTTCCTAGCTTGAAGGCAATTGTCGTTATCCTGCAAACAACACCGCCTTCATCAAGTCTTATTGCATCAAGCCGCGGTATTTATTTCACTCAAGATTGGGTCTCTTTACAGGTGTTCTACCAGTGGCTTCTGGTGGTATTCCTTCCATATATTCTATATATTGTAGAGTTCTCTACCTTGTCAATTCAATTTCCAATTCTTGGTCATTGAGATTCATGGGCAATACCGATTAATATTTTAAGGATAGATATTACCTCTCTTTTTCCTTGTTCAACTAAATTGAAATGGTTGAAGTTTTTCTATTTGGAATCGTATTAGGTCTAATTCCTATTACTTTGGCTGGATTATTTGTGACCGCATATTTACAATACAGACGGATTGGGGGACTTAGATCACAAATATCATGGTTACTAGTACAGTCGAATGCCAATTGAGATATATTCGCTTTTACCCATGATTTTAAAATTTTAAACCCACTAATCGATATTTCGTGCTTTAGTTATTCAAACAACAATATTATGTTAGATTTATAGTACAAATCAGTTGAGCTATACTTACTTTGACCGTTAATCAAATATTTTTAGTTTAATAAAGTTTGGAGGATCTAATCTTCGACTTTATAGGAGGTGATACGATTCTCATATAAACTCGGTTTTATTGGAAAATTTAACCTTACTTTTTAGGAAAAATGTTACAACTTTAATATTTTGGTAAAAGAAAATCATAACAAAAATCGTGTTAAACATTTGTGGCTGATTAATTATTATTATAAAAAACAATTCAAAATGCAACATAAAATGGAATAAAAAAATAAATCGTCAAAAGTGAGCATAGGTCAATCATAATTGATGCATCAATCTTTTTTGGAGATCGGAAGTTTAATCTCCAATCCTGAACTAAAAAATTAACATCAAATGATTACCTAAATGTAATACATTACCATCCAACGACTTGAATTGGTATCGAGTTGTGAATGAAAATTTAATATTTTAATTCTGGAGATGGAAAAAGGAAAAAGAAGGAAAGAAAAGAAAAAAGAAAAATCATTTAATACCTAAATTATAATCGTAGCTTCTCAACCTCCTTAATTTTTTGATTTGGTAGCTGCGAGTCCTTCATCTTTTTGCACCCACGTTTCTTCCCCTCTCTCTTCCCCGTGACATTGATTATTAACTATCATCTCCTCTCTTCCTTCTCCTCTCTATTTCTTTCTTTCTTTCTTAGGGTTTCGAATGCGACTTCCAGTTCGCGGGTGAGGTCAATTATGTAGGTTTCTCCTTCTTCTCCTTCTTCTCCTTCGATTTTTCATGCCTCTGTTTCAGCTCACAATCTTCTTTCAACTACGCCTTGGTGGATTTCTGATTTCCCTCGTCTTCTTTTCTGCTACTTCCATCTTCAACCCTGCTGCTGCTGGATCCTAGTTTCCGCAGCGATTGCTACTCGATTGCAATTGCCTCCCCAGGTCTGCTTCTTTCTTTTCTCTTTTTTCGTTTTGTACGACTTTTTATTCTTTTATTCTTGCGTTCTTTTATGTTTTATTGCCTTCTTTTTTCTTCTCCCGTTGCTTATTTGCTCTCAATTTGCAGAATCGAAGCATCGGGAGTATGGGATTTTGCTTCCTTTCAGGTTGTTTTATTAGCTAGGGTTGTGGGTTTTGTTATACGAGTAATGCGGTTCATATTTCTACTTGAGATACCGGTAGTTGTAATGGTTTTAATTTTGTTTTGTTTTGGGGGTTCTTTTGGATTTGTAGGGTTGTGGCAATTATTGGGTTACTAGTGAACTTCACGACTTTCCCGTGTTTGAGGAATTGTGAGGTTTGGAGTAAATGGTGCTTGGTGGACGTTGAATGATTGTTTCCATGGACTTAAATGCCTCGCCGGTGCCTGAAGAGGATGAAGAGACGTTCGAGAGGCATGAAGAGGTGTATAGTGCTCCAGAGGAACATATACAGACTGCTGTCAGTATAGCACGGCGTGTATGTGTGTTTCTGCCTTGTATTTTCTTTCTTTCTTTCTTCTTCTTCCTCTTTTTGTTTTTTTTCTTCCGTATGAAACAGAAATTTTCATTATTGAGAATGATGGTACAAACGAAGGAAAATTTGTGCGAACATTCTGTTTTTACTTCCTATTTGTTCTTTCTTTCTACGACACCTCATTAGAAATATATACACGGAGTAGCGGATAGAGATAAATTTGTTGATTTTCTATGCTCTTTCTAGTAAGATTTGATATTCGAAGATACCAGCTCTCGTTAAGAAAAATGCAAGAATATAGCGGTGAAAAAAGAAGAAGAAGATATTTTTGGACACTTGGAAGAGGAAACTTTGTCTTTTTGTGAGTGCACTAGTATATTGTACTTGCATGAACTCAAGAAATATTCATGCATACACATTGATACCTGGATGTGCGGTACAGCTTGATTGTGCATCTATTCATTTGTGTTAGGAGCGAGAAGAAAGAAAAAGGCGGTTGAAAAGAGATCGCTCTCTCGAGAGACCGGTGCATGAATACCATCAACCTGCACGGGATCAGTTTTACCCTTCTAAAAACCAGAAATCTGATAGAAACAGACTTCCACCAGGTGAGGCTCTTTGTCTTTGGATTTCACCTTTTTCCTTCTTTTACTCATGCTTTAAAGATTTACGAAGGTTACGGTTCCTATGCATGTACCTATTTGTAAATATCTCAATTTTCAACTGATCAAATAAGAGGAGGTTCACAAAAGGATTACGGTTCCATTTATTTATTTTTTCTAGATCTTTTTCGTTTTAATATTTGAGTTGAGACTTTAAGTTGAGTGCTCATGCTAAAACATGGATCATGTCAAGCAAACATTCCTGTCAAGAAACTTTCTTTTCTATGCTTTATGCAGCAACCATTTTTTTACCTCTCTTTTACCTGTAGGTTGGTTGGATTGCCCTGCATTTGGTCAAGAAATTTGTTGCCTGATTCCTTCCAAGGTTCCTCTGGGCGAATCCTTCAATGATTGTATAACACCTGGTAAAAGATACTCATTTAAGCAAGTGATCCATCAGCAGAGAGTCTGGGGAAGAAAAGTAAGTCTCTGTTTTCTCAGCTTCCCCAAACACATGCACACACAAAAAAAAAATACACCAGAGAAAGAGACAAGAACTGCAATTTTATTTTATTTTATTATTATTATTATTTTCTTTTTTGATAAAGGGACGTAGCTTGTTAATCTTTAGTCTATCTTCCAGTCCATTAATAAGAATAAAGTATTCATGAAAAATAGTAACATAAAGAAGACAAAAGAAATCTATATGGCCAGTTGTTCTTATGCATAAGGAGAACCAAATGACAAAATATGGTAATGAAGGATTTGTTATTCTTTTTCATTTTACCAAGTTTAAATAACAGATTATTTTGAACTAAAATTTCAGCTTGGTTTGGTGATTGATTTGACAAATTCTTATCGTTATTATACAACATCAGATTTGAATAAAGAGGGTATCAAGTATGTCAAGGTGAGTTTTGGAATATGGCATGCTATCTTAATTGTACATTCTATTTGTAGGGATTAAACTTTACTAATTTTCCGTGATCTTTGTTCTTTTTGGGGGAAGATTCCTTGCAAGGGGAGGGATTCTGTACCTGACAACAAGTCTGTCAATATGTTCGTTTATGAGGTTTGTACCATTTTTTTTTTTGCACACACACTGAGATGCTTTTGTCATTTTCTTAGAAGTGCTTTCATACATAAGATTTTGAGTGGAATGGATTAGCTTTTATTTAATCTTTTTTTCTTGGAATATTGGTTACAACGTGAAATAAGGAACTGAACAATATCAATACTTGTGTCTGTTGTATTACTGTCTAGCTACCGCACCAAATTTCTATCTCAGTGTCCACCAATTTCCTTAGTAAGTAGCATCTATGTCCTGGCAATGACCATTAGGTCTTAGAATACCTTATCCACTGCATCTGTTTGATTTGGAAAAAAAGGTATGTTGGTATGTGGCGTGCACACAGTTTCATGTGTTATTTATTTATTTATTTTTTCAGGTCATTCAGTTCCTTTCTCGTCAGAAACACTCAAAGAAGTATATTCTTGTCCATTGTACACATGGCCATAATCGCACTGGATATATGATCATAAATTATCTTGTGCGTGCACTGTCCATTTCTGTTACCCAGGTTAGTTAGTATACCGGTAAAATGGTTCAAGTGTCATGATTGCTTTTTAAATTTGCTCTCTTCGTCTCATTGACTCATCTCTCATTTGCTACCCCTTGAGAGGGGGTGTTGGGTTATCCTCATTGTACAGGCTCTTAAAATGTTTTCTGATGCACGCCCTCCTGGAATTTACAAGCCAGACTACGTCGATGCATTATATGCCTTTTACCATGAAAGAAAACCTGAAGCTGTTGTTTGTCCACCCACGCCTGAGTGGAAGAGATCTTCAGAACTTGATCTTAATGGCGAAGCAGTTCCAGATGATGACGATGATGGAGGTCCTGCTGCTCCTTTGAATGTATGCAATATTTAAGGAGTACTCATTCTTATCAATAATTGAAATTTCTTCATATTAATGGAGCCGATACCTAAGAAGTGTACACAATCGTATATAAGTTTCTCTAGTTGGTGATGAGTATATGGAGTTTTGTGCTTAATTATCTTTTCAAATAAAAATGAAATCATATTTGCTGGATATGAAAAAATGCTGATTTATTAGGAATTTGTATCTAGAGTACCCTAATTAGGATCCAAAACTTGTATAGTTCATAGATTTGCAAAATTCCTATGAAGACTTTTATTACTCTCTCACTAAATTTCCGATGGCATAGCCTTAGATGGATAGAGTCACAAGACATTTACCCTTTTTTCTTTAATATGACGGAGGAAATCGTTGTAATTGAAGAGTACCATTTGAAACTTTTGCCCTGTTTTTCACCTTTTCATTGGAACAAAGTTCCTTTTGGCACGTGAGTGTGAATCATAAATTTAGCCTCTCTGTAGGTGGGTGGAAATGGAATCCTGGGTCTTGTGGTACATGTGTGGGCTAGTCCCTTGGTTTTTTTTTCCCCTGACTGAACCCCTATACAAGATCAGAATCCAATTGTTTAGGTAGCAGTTGTGAAGGAAACTAGCTTTAAAGGCTAAAAGCAAAAGAAAGGAAAGGTCTTTTTGCCTCAAGCCTCCAGGGATCTAAATCTTTTTCTGACCCACTACTTTGAATAGTTAGATTGCAAATGGAATCCACCCAGGAGGCCACTTCGTTCCGTTTCTTTTTGTTAATTCTGGCATTAGGCTCCATCCCACTCATCTATACACTTGCACTCAGTGTGCTAGTTCATGGAAAGATCAGACCTTAGACATGGTGCATTGCCTTCCCATGTCCCAAGCTATTGACTAATATGGTACTCTATATAGTCTTTCTTGAACTCTCTCTGGCAAGGAAATCAGAAGAGAACGTTCATTACATTTGTAGGTTTGGAGACAAAATCTTTTTCTAGATAGAGAACAGAGGGTTTTGTTATGGTACAAAGGGGGAGGACCAATTCAGATCTATGGGTCTGTTTGATAGAGAATCTAGATTCTGTTTTATATTTTTAGATTTACTGAGTTAAGTGAATATGTATGTGTTTGGTAGGTAATCTGGGTTCTATTTTGGAAACTATTTTTGGATTTTGTGATCTGAACAATGCACATTCTATAAAAACAACATTTTTATATTTTTAGTGTATCCAGAATTATATTAAAAAGGATAAAAAAATGTTAATAAATATAGTATTTCATGTCGTAGACTCAACTCATTTTTTAAGAAATCAAAATATGTTTGTGGTAATGTATTACAAATTATATGAAACAAAATAATATTTATACAAGATTTTTAACATGAAATATGTTCATAAATTAATTAATATTAGTTGATAGTCAACCTAATATTAATTGGGTAACTACAACTAGTTTTATGGTTTATAAATGCGTTATCAAATACATTTCGAGTAATTGTTTAAATTAGAATTCAATTTTTGAATACATTAGCAAACATATATCTATAAACATGAAATACAACTATGTTTCTATTGAATCTCTTGTTTTCAAATTTATGCTTTCAAATTCCCTATCAAACATGCCCCTAATTAATGTTTGGATTTAGCTTATTTGAATTTTTCTTGAAGAATTATTATTATTTTTTGGTTTTCTTCCAGGAAAATCATGATGATGGTGCTCAAGTGATGACAAATGATGATATTTTGGGTGATGAGATACCTGAGGACCAAGAACGTGCTTTGAAGCAATTTTGCTATCAAATGCTTAAATTGAATGCTGGAGTATGCTCTCTAAGCCTTTTCCTTTATCTTTCCCCATCTTCTTCTATGCCTGCAAATATCAGACTATGGCTAAGATAATCCTTGGTTTCACGTCTTCCTTCATTGAACCTAAGACAGAAGACTGCGGTGGATAATTTCATGTGGTGCTGTTTTTTTCCCTTCTTACTAGACGATCATGCAATTTTCACTTGAACCATCTATTTACAAAGTTGCAATAAAAGATATAGGGACATGTTCTATTTTTATTTTTATAACCATTTTTTATTAATTCAAAAAAGGTTAAATTACAAGTTTAGTCCTTGAACTTTGAAGTTTGTGTCTATTTTATACTTAAAGTTCAAAAGTGTTTAATAGATCTCTTAACATTCAATTTTGTGTCTAATTGGTCCCTAGCAAATTCAAAATCTTAAAAATTAATAAATATATTAGATATAAATTTGAATTTTGTCTAATGGAGTCCTAAACTTTCAATTTTTTGTCTGGTAGATTTGTGAATTTCAATAAATTTGTAAGCTCGAAGACTAAATTTATAATTTTGAAAGTTCATGCACCAAATAGATACAAGCCTCAAAGTTCGGTGACTAAATTTGTAATTTATGCTATAAAATTATCTTTTGGTTGGATTGTTGGTCATTTGTATTCTTTTCTGCAACTCATATTTAAAAATCATATTTTTACCAACTTTTGTAATGATCCCCACTTATATTGTGTTGAGGATTTTTAATTTGGAAGCAGTTGGGTTATTTGTTGGCAAGCATGGAATATATATTTTACGTTGATATAATTTTTTTTGTTGTTCTATTCAATTCTTATCTACGTCATTGAGAAATGAGTATGATGTTCATATCCGATTTTTCAAATAGGACAATGAAATTTTTTCTCTTTGAACTTATTGCTGAAGCCAACATGCATGAGTTTATGCAACAATATTTCATCAAAAACTGTAGTTGGAATGTATCCACAGGATATATTTATGTAATTGAAGCACTTGCATGTTTAGATTGCTGATGCATAGCCCACTTTTTGTGTTGGTTGCACTTGATGTAATATTTTAACTATTTTATTTTACAGACAAGAGCAAATTTGCAATTTCCAGGGTCGCATCCAGTGTCTCTTAACAGGTCTGTTACATAAAATTTCCTTATTCTTCATTTATGTGATTTTCCTAAATTAATTAATTAATTAATCTCACTTCTAGATGCCTTTGTTCTTCTTGCGCCATTCTCTGCATTGTGAGTCAGAATCCCTTTTTAGCAATTAGCTTTGTGCAAGTATTTTTTTTAAATTGGAAAATTAATTTATTCTAATTTTGTTATTAAATTTAATAGTTACTACAAAGTACGATGAAGCAATTATACTTGAAAATCAATAGATATGCTTCATAGCATCTAGAAACCCCTGTTGCATATTTATGATCGAGGGCTGGTGCATGCCTCGGTCATGTAGAAACGTTTGATATTTTTGGCAACTGTTGTGATCTTCTTTGTTTGCTAGTGTGATTTGGGACATTTTTGAAAAAGTTTTTCTGCATGCACTTGTTTGGTACAATTGCTGCTGCTTTACGATGGAGAAGGTGCTTTTCATGATAAAGGGAAGTGTTGTTTGTGGCACCCCCTCCCCACACCCACCCCTTTATGGGAAGTGTTATTTTATTCTCAACGATATTGAACACAGAACTTCTAGAGTTATATAAGAGATTTAGAAGCATTCTCTCATGTTTTTAAAATATGCCACTGCCTTTTATTCTTTTTTGCATTTAAATCATGGAAATCCGACCCTGTTTCTTGCCTCACACTCGGTCTCTTTTGGTAATGCAAATTCTTCTTATCCTGAAAAATTTATCCAACGAATCCATTGATCAATCATTTGTACACTGCCATTAATTATATGGTCCTATTTAGTTTTCTATTTAAATTTAGCCTCATGATATTGAGTTCTATTTTATTTTATGGCATGCAGAGACAATCTTCAACTGCTAAGGCAACGCTATTATTATGCCACATGGAAAGCTGATGGAACAAGATATATGATGCTAATTACCATGGATGGATGCTACTTGATTGACAGGGGTTTTAAATTTCGAAGAGTCCAAATGAGATTTCCATACAGAAACGCAAATGATGTATGTTAGCCCGATCCTTCACTGGAGATCTTATTTTATTTATTTATTATATATATTTTTTATAATTGTATCTGCATTCAATCTGATAAACACTGTTCATTTTTGCTTGAAGGGCCAAGTTGAGAAGATTCACCACTATACACTACTTGATGGAGAAATGATAATTGATACTATGCCAGACTCGCAGAAGCAAGAGAGAAGATATCTTATATATGATATGATGACAATTAATCAAGTTCCAGTCATTGAGGTTTGATTTATATATTTGTTAACGATGAAAGTGCTCCTCATGGAGGAACCTTGTGTGTGTGTGTTTTAAAAGGGAGGAAACCTTATGTTCTTTATGTAGTTTTTAACTGCAAAAGTTGCTTAAACTCAATTGGCATGCATATATATGTGTGTATATATATGTTTGTTTGTACCTTGGGTTTTTGCCACCTCTATTTGCATTGCACAACTTCCAAGACTAATGTGATTACAAACTTTGACGCCGGATTCTCCAGTTCAAATCTTGCTAAATAATCAATTTGGAGGCGTTGGTTCCTTTGCTCTCGATGATGTTTTCTTGTGTTTGTTTGTCGTCGTTCTTTCACACTAATAAGATAACTTCTCTGACGAAAAGTTCTGTTATAATCTGATTAGTGTTGGGAATTGGGCCTTGGGAATTAGTCTGCTACATAAGCTACCATCTTGTTGAAAAGGTGTTTTTGCCCATAGGTTAAAAAATCTTTTAGTTCCTAGTTTTGTGGTAGGCTGATCATTTCCTTCCTGCATTATTCTGACCTGAGTTTAGAATGTGTCATACTCTATAAATATCTCTCATTCATGTACGCAACTATGCACCTGTTGCTACAATTCAAGATGCACCTGGTAATATGTATTTAAGAAATGTTTAATTGACCGTGTTTATAAACTTCCATCTTGACTGTTTGGTTAAGGCCAAGGGTCTTAATTTATTTTTTTTATTTTTAATATATATTTTTTAAAATTTTAACTAATTAATTAATTTTTTATTTACTCCCCCCCTCCCATACTGTGCAATTAATTGTGCATATATCTTTTAGTGGTAAGTTATTTCCTTTTTATAGCTCTAATAGCTTGCCATTGTTGTAGCGTCCTTTCTACGAACGGTGGAAGATGCTTGAGAAAGAAGTGATTGAACCTCGCAATTATGAGCGCCAGAATATTTACCAAAGCAGGAACCCTCATTATAGATATGACCTAGAGCCATTCAGGGTTTGTATCCATACTTTTCTTGTTATTCCTTTTCTTCTGGATGTGGCTATTTGATTCAACATAAATAAATAATAAATATTCATTAGGTGAGGAGAAAAGATTTTTGGTTGCTCTCTACAGTTACCAAACTTTTGAAGGAGTTCATACCGAGGCTTTCACATGATGCCGATGGTCTAATATTTCAGGTAGTTGAATTTTTAGTATTTAAAATATGAACCGATGTCTTTTTCATTTTTGGTAGGATTTGAACTCTTTTTTAATTCCAGGAATCTTGTTTTCTCCTTGCAAAGTGAAGCAATTGCATTAATAGCCCAAGGAACTAATAGAAATTGTCTCAGATATACAGTCATAGTATAATTATTAATTACCCATAAGGAAATATGGTAGTATTATTTCTCAAAGTTTATGAGTCTATAATCTCTTGTAAGTTTGTAACATCTCTATTTAATAACATTGTTTCTCTCTGCTTCTTAAATATTTCATTTTACACTCATGTTTGTTTGGGGCTGGGATTGGGAAGGTTTGTTTTATATTGAAACAATCCATTTATACCCTTAAACTTTTCAAGTTGACTCTATTAAAATCCTATGCTTTTCATAAGTAAATTAATTTTCTCTGACTAGTGATTCATAACTGTTTATATTTGATTTCTCTCTAAAATTAACTCAGAATTATCTAAATAACATTATTCTTTTTCCCAAATCCTACCAAAGTAGCATGAAAAACTATCACGTAGTTATTTTTGAATAGGTAACAAAATTGAGGAAGAGGATGAAAGATGCTCATATTAATGACATTTGCTAAGCAATTCCATCATTTTTCTCTAATATTGTGTTTATCTCTTTATTTGAAGAGGTCTTAGACATGTGGAAGTTATGCATTAACGATTTTGAAACAAAATACTAATGGTAATGGAAGTCTCTGATTTTACTTGTTACTATTATTAGTGTAGAATTTAATTGTTTTAACTTGGAAACTTGGGTGTATAAATTGATATTTTCGCTACTTTTTATTCAGAAATTTGTTACATCGTTGGGTTGAAATGGTTTTTCATTTTTCTTTTCTAGGGGTGGGATGATGCTTATGTTCCTCGAACTCATGAGGGTCTTTTAAAGTGGAAATATCCAGAAATGAACTCAGTTGACTTCCTATTCGAGGTTGTGAGTAATTTCTTTAGCATTTAATTTAATTGTTGCTGCTGAAGTTGACGCTGAAGTAATTTGAAGTTATTGTGTGGACAGTTGGGTGAAGATGATTCTCAGGTTCTTATTTTGTTTGAACGAGGAAAGAGGAAGACCATGGAAGGAAATAGGGTTAAATTCAAAGGTTGATGCAAATAGTTTCTCTTACTTTGTATTCTCAAGTTCTCTTTTCATTATTATCATTTAAATCATTTTTAATGATCTATACGGTTATTTGCAACTTAAATAAGCACTTGCCACAAATTGTTCAGAACTCCAAAATTTGTGTGAAGAAAGTTTTATCTTGATTGTCAAAGACCTGGGGGATAATTTTAAATTATTTGTGAGGTTCATTTATCATTTTATCTTTGTTTTCAAAATTGAAGAGTTGTATTGAGAAGTTTACAAGGGAGTGTCTAACCTGCCTTCTAAGTTGAACCTGCTGGACTAGATCATGAAGCAAATTCTTCTATTAACTCGAGAACCTTTCTTCTTACACCGGATGTTGGCTCAATGTTTCAACTCAATCTAATGACTAAAAAACTATCTTCAATTAAATTCACGAATCCACACTTGTACTCATTTATCTTTTTATAGATTCTACTGGGTTATGTATCTGAATGTTGTCTGGCCGACTTCTGGGGCTTTGATGACCACAAGCTCTTGCATATGTGGCTAATTCTGGCTGGCAACTATCTATCTTTCTCAAGATTTCATAAAGTATGCCAAGATTCCAGGATAACCGGCAGTTCATTGGTTTAAAATCCTTGGATTTGTTGAATGAGATTCTACTTTAGACCGCAAATAGTGCAAGATTGAATAATAGTCTCCAGCTCCAAATCTGCTGATAAGGTTGAAGAAGTTTTGGAAAACAAGGAGAAGCTGACCTGGTCTTTATAAATTCTTTATAGAAATGTGAACCATCTCAAAATAATGTATTAAAATCTTTTGTTTTTGAGAGACACGAGTAAATTGACATCTTTTTTTGTTTCATTCATGTGTTCGATAGACTGGGGAGGATATAGTTATTCATTGTATATTAATTTCAAGTCTTATTTTGAAACTTTTGCAGATGGCGATCCCTCCTTTTATTCAGGAAAGATTGTTGAGTGCTCTTGGGATTCTGACGAGCAAGTATGGGTGTGCATGCGCATCAGGACAGACAAAACAACGCCTAATGATTTCAATACTTATAAAAAGGTTCATTTCCTGCCAATTTGACATGAAGTTTTGCTGATAATTTGAAACCTGCATCAATTAATATTTCTTGATATTTGAAATAGGTCATGCGGAGCATTAGAGACAATATCACAGAGGAGGATTTGTTGAAAGAGATTCATGAGATCATACGCTTGCCCATGTATGCAGATAGGATAAGGAATGATAGTAAAGCGGCCCAACATACGAATTCAACACGACGGAGGTGATAGCTAGATGGTGCACAAATACAGAAATTGGGCAGTATTAGTCGGTAATGTTCGGATGAGATGATGCTCAAAAAAGGGTTCCTACATGTGTCTTGCTTGTTCCATCTCCGTTGGCATCTTCATTTATGAGTCTCTCCATGGTAGAGTTGTGCATATATGTTATTTAAAGGGTGACCAAGATGTCCGCCATTAGCAGCTTCTCCTTTGTGCTATCCATTAGTGTGTGCAAGAGCTGGTGAGTTGTGTGATCCAGTGATTGCACTTGATAGATGTCTTCTTCAATTAGGGCTTTGAAAATCCATTTCTTCTAGTTTTCCAGGTGAAGAGGTGTAGGATTAGGATCATCATGTATATTAGTATTATTTTTATTTTGGTTATTTAGCAATTGCTAAGCAGCAACTCGAAGGCAGTCATTTTAAGTAAATCTGAGCCAAGTTTTTATAGCAAGGTTTTACATTTTACTGTTGTGAATAGCCTTTACTTAATGAACGTCTCTTCTTTCTTTCTGTTTTGTCCTCTGTTTTCCCTTTACCATATTTTGAACTTGTTCTTGAGCTGAGAGATAAGTTTCAATTCCTGGATATTGTTCAATGGCTTTGTTTGCTTTGTTTGCCTTTTCTATCCAGAAAATAATCAGAAAATGGGGTTTATAAGTGGGTTTTAAAACACTCACATTTTTGAGATTGTTTTTCTATCAAAATGAAAGATGTCAACTTCGTTCAGTTTCTTGGATTTTGCTGTCAGAATGAAAAACGTAAGTTCCAATCACATGCTTCATTTTGTTCATTTTTGTGACAATGTTTATTAGCATTCTCATTGCAACTGTTTACTAAGAAAATCACATGAATTCCCGCAATTGTTTATTAAGAAAATCACAAGTTGGAGATTGTTTGGCTGAATGGAGATGCAAAGTTTCGGTCATATGGCTTGGTTGGACGACAAATGAGATCAGTGCTTTCTTCTGTTGGTTCCTTTGGTAAAATCTAGTTGGTTTAGGGTATTAAGAGGAATTAAGATGAGTACAAAAACAAAAAACGAACTAAATTCATAGAAAATTGCACAAATATTACGTACATGCCAAATATGATTGAAAATAGCACACCAAGTGACTTACTAGATCTTACCCCTCGATACGTAATCAATTCCAAACCGCAAACCAAGCAATGAAAGAATGTTTGAGAATATTACTTTTAAACCAAAGAAGGTTAGACCAAATCATTGGATGCTTAAGGTATAAGGACTCCAAGACATTAGCGATTGAAAACACTTCCAAGTGACAAAAGAACTAGGTCACACAGTTCTCCCTTCCAATCTTAACCACAATTGATTGTATTTACAGAAAGAGATCGACCAACTCTCTAGAGTTGGAAGGGTAGTTTTTAGTTCCATTAGTACGGAGAAAATCACCAACCTTAGCACAAAGTGATTTATTCGCATCCAATATAAACACAATACTAAACTATTGTATAATTAGACCAAGGGTCAAATCAAAATCGAACAACAACGATCATCTCCAACTACAACAAAGACTTGAATCAAGGGCAAGCTCTCCAAACGCGAAGGATATCTTGCCAACACCAAAATGAAGATCTAGAGAAACTAACTGTCCAAATACTTTGATTGCGCAGGCTATAGACTTCAACCTAGGCCAGCACAAGGATGCTTATCTTTCTCTGTCAATTATCAATATGAATGTCATTTTGTTACATAGTTTTGTGTATCTTTTTTATCATTTATCAATTGACACTTTTTAATTTTAAAAATAAAATACTTACAACCACAAAAGGATAGAGACTAACTTGAATCTTTCAATGGTTAAGATATTTACGTTTAGAGGTAATGAGTTTGATCTCCTAACTATTGTCGCGTAATATTCTAAAATGAAAATAAGAAGATTAAATGATAGATTTTAATTGAAGAATTTCAAATTGAAGTTTCTCCAATACAATTACTATCCCACATGTCATTCAATTGTAATTTGAAAATAATAAAGACAGAAAACTGTCAAGAAAGTAACTATTTTTATCACATACCCTAATATCTTACACAAAGTTAAGAAAAAGGAAAAAAAAAAGAAATGATCATGAATCATAATTTAGAAACAAAATATTTATTTTCCTAAAAAAGAAAAGAAAGCAAAAAATTTTATCCAACTGAATATTCTGCTGTTGTGTTCTTCTTGTAAAAGAAAAAAGAAATTATTATGATGTAAAAATTAAAGGTATTAATGTCAATAAACCCGACAAATTTAAATCAACATTTTTCGTTCTAAAATCTATCCATTTCAGACTCGCAAGCGGAAAGAACGCCACTGCAGTTGGATTACGCAGATCATTTTTTGGGGTTTTGGCAATTTGATGTTGTTGCCTCTGCGTTTAATCTTGCGGAGTCTCGATTGAGAGTCTCCTAGGGCTTCATTTCCTCAATTTGCATATATCTTTGAGTCGAATTCGAGTTTTCGATTCTTTCTCTTGTTCGTTAGGCTACGGTGCATCGGATTCATGAAATTCTCGGTGATTTCAGCTCTTTTGATTGGTTTAATTCTCTTTTCTCCGTTGAAATGCATTCACGGCGAGGAGGCTAAGAAAAACAAATTTCGGGAACGAGAAGCCACCGATGATGCCCTTGGATATCCTCAGATGTAAGTTTTCTATCGCTGTTTAATCGTTTCATTTTTCGTCTTCCGTGACCTGCAGTTAGTTAGTTATTTATTTTCCTTTTCATTGAATTTTAAGCTTAAACTGCAATCGAGATTTTTGGTTCAAGTGTTTCGGTTGCTGTAGAATTGACTGGAGGTTTTTTCTGGGGAAATGATTCGTTTTATTTTAAAGATTTGACTTTTTTGACTTTGGATCTTTGATTAGAGACGAGGATGCTTTGTTGAATACACAATGTCCAAAGAATTTGGAGCTAAGATGGCAAACGGAAGTGAGTTCTAGCATATATGCTACCCCCTTGATCGGTGATATTAACAGGTATAGTAAGCCTCTCACTAGTACATTCCTTATTGGCATGAAGCTTAACCAATGTGTAAAGGATTTCTCAGAGTTTTAATGCTATGACAATTACACGTGGGGTGCGACCTCTTTACCTAAGCTTTATTTTTCTAGTTTATCTGTTTTACAGTGATGGGAAGCTTGAGATAGTGGTTCCATCTTTTGTTCACTACCTTGAAGTTCTAGAAGGTTCTGATGGAGACAAAATGCCAGGTAAAAGTTGTGGTAGTTATTTCGGGAGTGCCAATTTCTCTAGTTGATGACTCGTTCCTGATGGAGACAAATTGCTTAAATATGGAAATCTTTGGAGAGCATGAGTTGTGCATTGTGTTTTTTGATAAAGCAACCTATTAGTCAAACTTATGCATTTTCGATTAGGGTGGCCGGCTTTCCATCAGTCGACTGTGCACGCTAGTCCTCTTCTATATGATATAGACAAAGATGGTGTGAGGGAAATAGCTTTGGCCACATACAATGGAGAAGTACTCTTTTTCAGGTGCTTATCTTTGCAACCTTCCACACACAAACCATCCCTTACATTTTCTATAATTCTTTTTTAAAAAAGGCATGTATATATAATTTTTTTCCCCTCCTAAAAAGGTCAATTGTTGTTAGGGTGTCAGGATATATAATGACAGATAAGTTAGAGATACCACGTCGCCGTGTGCGCAAGAATTGGTATGTGAGTTTAAATCCAGATCCAGTGGACCGGTCTCATCCAGATGTTCATGATGAAAAACTCGTTACAGAAGCAACTAAAACGAAATTAATCTCTCGTAACTATATCTCATCCCTCAGACTATTAATTTGCCTTACTTTCTCTAAACACTTCCTTTCATCTATGTGGATATTGATTTTATGGCTGAAAACAATATTATGAATCTCATGAGATGAGGTAACTGACATCGCAGTGTAAATATTGTCCCTGTAGAAACAAATGGAAGTGTTTCAGAGTTTAACCATACAACCGAGACCGCGATCAATGGAAGTGTGACTGAACTAAATACTTCGGCTACGATACCAACTCAAATATTGAATACTTCAGATACAGTGGATAATAGTACGGTGAATGACAGCAAGGTTGAACAGGATATTGTCCTGCCTACAAGCATGGCCAATAACGCTTCTATGAATGCTACAACTGGAATACTCGATAATAAGAATGGAACTGGGACGAGTAGACGGCTTTTGGAAGTTAGTGACTCCAAACAATCTCAAGACGATGGTTCTAGGTCCAAGGCAGGCGGTAGTGGAGATGGGCATGTTGCCACAGTTGAAAATGATGAAGCTTTGGAAGCAGAGGCTGATTCATCATTTGAGATATTCCGTGAAAATGATGAGCTGGCTGATGAGTATAATTATGACTATGATGACTATGTTGATGAATCCATGTGGGGAGATGAGGAGTGGACTGAAGATAATCATGAAAAAGCGGAGGAATATGTGGATATTGATGCACATTTGTTGTGCACTCCTGTAAGTTAACTCTTATACTTCAGATGAAATTCTGTGTGATTCCCTACTAGTCATATGACTCATTGTAACAATCTTGAAATGGTACTCTAATTTCCAGGTTATAGCTGACATTGACAACGATGGGGTATCTGAAATGGTTGTAGCCGTTTCATACTTTTTTGATCATGAGTGAGTTCTCTTCGATGCTGGCTCTTCTCTTTGGTGCTTTTAGTTCTTCACACATTAGATTGTAATTAGTTTCCCACACATTAGATCGTAATGGTTATGAAAATGAGGGAACCCAAATTGGGACTCTTTTGTGTTTTATTTGGACTTAGTTTCTCGATGTGTATATTCAAATGTACATGAATATACGTTCATGCACTTTTGCAGCGTTTTGGGGCATCAAGAACTTGGTATATTTACTTAGAATTTTTATGATGCTCTGGGTGGAAATAGGCTGTATACTTTCATTGCCTATTGGCTTTGTGTGCGTGTGTTGTTGTAGTTTCTTGAAGCTTCAATTATTATTTTGGCATGGGTATCGGTTGTGGAGGTAATTAATGACCCTCTATAATAATAGGTACTATGATAACCCAGAGCACAAGAAAGAATTGGGTGATCTTGATATTGGGAAATATGTAGCTGGGGCCATTGTTGTTTTCAATCTGGATACAAAGCAAGTGAAGTGGACGACTGAACTAGACTTGAGCACAGACTCTGCAAACTTTCGTGCATATATATATTCCTCCCCTACTGTCGTTGATTTGGATGGTGATGGGAATCTGGATATTCTTGTTGGCACATCCTTTGGCTTGTTCTATGTCTTGGACCATCATGGTAATCTGATTCTGAATACTGATTTTCTTGTTCTTATACGTGTAGGCTTTTATTACTATGCTCCTAAGGCCATATAAAATTGGGAACTGTAAAATCAATTTTTCTTTTTGATTTGTGTTTCCTTTTGTTAGCAAACTGAAAAAGATTTAAATGGCTATCTTATCCTTAAAATGATGTACAGGTCTAAAGTAGCTTATGGGTGTTTCTTCGACTTTAAATTGTCTTTCTGATGCTTGGCACTTTCTTTGCCCAATAAATGATGGAGAACAACTTGATTTGAGATATTCTGCAGTTATTCTTTCTTTGAGCCGTGTGGTCTTTCTTCTTAGTGCCTGGTCCTGCTTCAAGGTGATGACTCAATGAGTGCAGTTATTACCCCCTGCAGGCATTTACTGCACAATCTTTCTTCTTCCTCCTCCTTTTTAGGAGATAGAACTTATCTCTTGAATTGTATCCTAATGGTTCTGTACGTCCTTTTAAGTAGCCATTGATTAAATTTGTTTATGCATTATTGCGTGGGCAGCCCATGATGCTGTTGCTGGTTCGCAGTACCTAACCATTGAATTTGTTCACTCATTCTTGAAATTGCAATCTTTCACATGTAATCTCTCTTCCCAATTTCCTGAAATTTGAATCTTGATTGTTATTTGTGCAGGCAAGGTGAGAGAAAAATTTCCTCTTGAAATGGCTGATATTCAGGGAGCTGTTGTTGCAGCTGATATCAATGATGATGGGAAAATTGAACTTGTGACTGCTGATACGCATGGAAATGTTGCTGCCTGGACTGCTCAAGGTCAAGAAATTTGGGAGACGAATCTAAAGAGCCTTATCCCACAGGTGTTCACCTTCTGTTTCTTGCTAGTTACTCTCTACATTAAAGGTTGTCAATGTCAAGCAGCTGGTGTAACATTCATGCATGACCTAGGTTAAATTATGCAAAACTTGGATGCTTGCGCTTTATCAAAATGTGTGTTCTTGCAAAATAATGGAAAGTAGAGTTGTGTCTTCTGTTCACGCTACCTTGAGGTGATGTTCATTTTGTGAAATTTGAGTTAGGAATGCATAATGTTTAGATCTAGCTTGCATTTCTCACTAAATTACAGTTACATCATTTCCTGCTGTACTTCGAGTTACTTTCATGTCTTAACTTTTCAGATGATGAAAATCTTTTCATCTGAATTTTTAAAAAATGAAGGAATTCATTTCAATTGTTAATCCTTTGTGTTTTTCTTTTTCTGTTTATTATTATTATTATTATTTTGAGTTTGAGCACTGTTTCAGTCAACGATTGGCACATTGGCTTTTCTCAGCCACGTCTCGATCATAGGTTCATGAGCTTTACTGCTGAGTGCTGACTATTTGGAGAAATTGAATTGAGTAGATGGCTTGTGTTGAGATGAACATTTTTCTCCAAATGCTCATACCAAAAATTTACGTTGAGAAGTAACATAGTCATTATAGTGTCACTGCATTGCCGTAGTTAATAGAATAGGAAGTGCTGAAGTGAGAAAAAAAAAAAAAAGGAGATAATAACAGATCCAGTTGGCAGAGAGAGACAGAGACGGAGAGATCTTTCTGAATGAGTATTAGGGGCCTGTTTGGATTCACTTTTTTAAGTGCTTAAGAAACACTTTGTTGCACTTCAAAAACTTTTTTAAGCAATTAGAAAGTCAGACTGGTTACTGCTCTGGAGTCGTGTGTCCGTTTCTTGGAGATCTCTGTTTGTTGCCTAGTATCTGATATTTTCTTTTATGGTATTTATCTGGCAAATTTACGTTGAGAAGTAACATAGTCATAATAGTGTCACTGCATTGCCGTAGTTAATAGAATAGGAAGTGCTGAAGCGAGAGAAAAAAATGGAAGATAATAACAGATCCAGTTGCCAGAGAGAGACAGAGACAGAGACAGAGAGATCTTTGTGAATGAGGATTAGGGGCCTGTTTGGATTCACTTTTTTAAGTGCTTAAGAAACACTTTGTTGCACTTAAAAAAACTTTTTTAAGCAATTAGAAAGTCAGACTGGTTACTGATCTGGAGTCGTGTGTCCGTTTCTTGGAGATCTCTGTTGTTGCAAAGTATCTGATATTTTCTTTTATAGGATGGTATTTATCTGGCAAAGATTTTATGCGTAAACTCATTTTCTCAGGGTCCATCCATTGGCGATGTTGATGGGGATGGTCATACTGATGTGGTGGTACCGACGGTATCAGGAAATATATATGTTCTCAGTGGCAAGGATGGGTCATTTATTCGTCCTTACCCATATAGAACCCATGGAAGAGTGATGAATCAAGTTCTTCTTGTTGATCTGAACAAACGCGATGACAAAAAGAAGGGGCTTACTCTTGTCACATCATCGTTCGATGGGTATTTGTATCTCATTGATGGACCTACATCATGTGCCGATGTTATTGACATTGGCGAGACTTCGTAAGATATGCTCTAGAACTTATTGGTATCATAAACAATTTTTTTTTTTCCTCAGCTCTCGCTTCATCAAGAGTTCACTATCTATGCTTTCTTCCCTTACAGATATAGCATGGTTCTGGCTGACAATGTTGATGGTGGAGATGATCTTGATCTTATTGTCTCCACCATGAATGGAAATGTTTTCTGCTTTTCAACTCCTGCTCCCCATCATCCTCTCAAGGTATATAATGATCTGAATCTCCATCGCTGAATTCTTTTCCCACTCTCCAGCATAAGCTTGATATTACTTCTTTTGATTTAGGCATGGAGATCAACTAATCAAGGAAGAAACAACATTGCAGTCCGGCACAATCGTGAAGGTGTTTTTGTTTCACAATCATCTAGAACTTTCCGTGACGAGGAAGGCAAGAACTTCTGGGTGGAGATTGAGATTGTAGACCGCTACAGAAATCCATCAGGGACTCAAGCACCATATAACGTCACTGTAATTCAGTCCCAACCTCCATGCTTTTATTTTCAAGTTTTGCACTTCGCAGTTATTCTTTGAGAATTTACTCATTCTCTTTGGAATTGTGATTTTGATTTTAATATTATGCTAAAACTTGCAGACAACCTTGATGGTTCCTGGCAATTACCAGGGAGAGAGGAAAATAAAACAAAACCAAATCTTCAAAGAACCGGGCAAACATCGGATAAAACTTCCAACTGTCAGTGTTAGGACAACAGGCACTGTTTTGGTGGAGATGGTTGACAAGAATGGACTCTATTTTTCGGATGAGTTCTCCCTCACATTCCACATGTATTACTATAAGCTCCTGAAGTGGCTTCTCGTCCTCCCAATGCTCGGAATGTTTGGTGTGCTCATGATCTTTCGCCCACAAGAGCCCGTACCATTGCCATCATTTTCGCGGAACACTAACCTATGATCATTGCCCCATACAAAATGCGGAGACAGATTAACATGAATGAAAAAGGTATCCCTAAACCAAGAGCTGGATGATGCGCGAATTTTTGTAATACCATGCGTTTAGTGTTGATTGTTCATCTAATCTACCGACACGTCGTACTTGAGACGGATTGGGAATTTTTGATGATGGAGTAATGGGGTTTCTTATGAACATACATCTGGAAGGTAGATAATCAGAAAGTGTTGCAAGATCTTGTCCTTTTCGAGATCAAAGGGATTAAGTAGGCGATACATTGATATATTTATATGCAATCTATGTCTCTTCTCCTGCCCTGTACTTCATATTTTGTTCTTGTTTGAATTGCAGAAACGTGGATGATTGAAAATTCTGGTCTCCTTAACGTCACAAATTATCCCTTCAGGTCTAAAAGGTTGACGAAAGCTTTCAATAAACTTCTAACTTTATTGGACTAATCAACATTTATTGCAGGAAGCAACCGTTAATTATTAGAGATAATGTCATCAAGATACATTTTAATCTGCCAAAACTTTAGCAAGAATCACATAACTATCATTACATTTAGCTAACAAGTCGAAAATCTTTCATCATTTTTGGGTCCTTACACTTTGAAATAATTACTATGGTCATTTTGTTAAAACTTTATAGAAAAAAATGCCTTAGGTTTGACACGATACTAGAACCTTGTTTAGAGATGCCTTTGTTGGGACTAACCTAGATTTGTACTGCGTTTGC
Source organism: Benincasa hispida (assembly GCF_009727055.1). Lineage (NCBI taxonomy): Eukaryota > Viridiplantae > Streptophyta > Magnoliopsida > Cucurbitales > Cucurbitaceae > Benincasa > Benincasa hispida. The sequence continues at coordinate 45,489,808 of NC_052351.1, forward strand.
CCCAAGTGCTTTGAACAGTTGCATTTGTTTAAGAGCATCTTGGACTTTGTTGATGCCAAAATGTTGATCTATTTGCATTTTCACTTCTGGGTTGTCGCTTGATTTGTTGAAAAAATGATTTCTTCTGTAATCTACAAATTGAATAAGGAATATGTTAAGATCTCAAAGTAATATTCTAGGAACAGTTTCACAAAATCCTCTTTATTTTGTGTTACAAGTCTACAAGAGTTTCACGTAGAGTGGTATTCTTCAGTTGTTTTTGACTTGCTCGCTTTTTATTGTTATCCACTCGATGAATTCATTCGTCTATGTATTGTTGTTTTCCACAAAATTTCTCTGATGTTGTTCCTCATATTCGGATGAGAAATAGTTGCTCGACCTTTAAGATAATGTTGATTCGAGCTTTTGATCAATTTTTCTTGAAGTGAAATGATTTAGCAGTTTTATTTATTTATTTATTATTATTTTTTTAAAAAAAAAATTAATCACCAAATGGGATCCACAAACTCTTTGGTCCAAACAAGGAGTGAAGTTCACGAACCCACTTAATGTGTTATTAATATAAAAAATATGATTAGCTATCGTAACAAAAGATTGTTGACAAATATCAAATAAACTATTGTTTTCCGAAAAATTCAAGCATTTGACTATAGTTTTGTTCTATTTTAATCACTAAACTTTCAAAACGTTCATTTTACTTCGTAAACTTTTAAAAAATCTCTATTCTGGTTGATGTGGTCAATATGTCGTTAATATGTTAATATAATTATGACGACTTAAAATTTAGATGACTAAACACCTATGCCATATGTAGTTTAAATGTGTGACATCAATATTACATAGAAATTTAAGATTTTTGGATATTACTTTAATGCCAAAATCTCTGCTTTTACTGACGGTAAGTCAAATACATGATAAATTAAAGTTAAAAGATCAAAATAGATATTTGGGAAGATTGGAGACTAAAATGAAATAGAAGATAAAATAGGATTTAATTCTCTCCCTTCCCTCTCTCTTAACACCCAGTTAAGAAAACCATGGAAATGATGAAACGGAAAATAAAGCGGGACCCACTTGTCCACATATTTCCTAATTTTATTTTGAAACTTTATTACTATTATTATTCTTTTTAATTTTGCAAATTTCCCGCCGTCGTTCATCCATTCCAATTCCATTCCAGTCCCGACTGTTTGCACAATTTTCCATCTGAGCAAAAACCTCCATGCCATTCTCGAAGCCGATCAGCGACTCTTCTCTTCTTTTGATATGAAACCGAATCGCAAACTCAAGAGAACCGATTCATCTTCAAAGGTATCAATCTCTTCCTCACTGTTTCTCATTTCAATTTTCTGTTTTAAGGCCATTACTTCCAATCCTCCACTTTCATGCTTCATAATTGTCATTCTCCTCTTCTGTTTTATGCTTCTGGTAGCTTGTATTGGAGGAAATTATCGGTACCACTACAAAGAACAACAATGGATTGGCTTCCAACGTCAATTCTGCAAACTGTGTCTACGTGGCCGGATGCGTTGTGGTTGTGCACAATGTTGATTCTGGTACTCAATCGCATCTCGTGGTGCCTCATCGGTTGTGCAAACCTCTGAGCTGTGTGGAAATGTCCCTGGATGGCCGCTTCGTGGCTGCTGGAGAGGTGAATTCTTTTTCCACATTGTTTATTTGTTTTCGCAGTTTTACGAACTGAACTGGACATGATTATTGAGATAATGTTGATGTGAGATATTAGGTATTGTACATATAAATACCATAGTAGATTTATTCGATAGATTGGTTCTGTTTAGCCAAATGATTTTACCTGCTTTAAAAATCTGGGTGCATATGATTTTGTTTGATATGATTTATGTGCATCCTGGGGATTTGGTGTCCCTGTCACCAACTTATTTTATATTTGGTGCTTAAGTAGTCAGCACCAGCACCAAACAACCTTCAAATTTCATTGACTGCATTATGATGGAAGTTCACATTCTCATTTCTCAGGAAGTTTAGATTAAGAAATTTGTCTACGAGGATGACGCCTTCAAAACTATTCATATATATTTATAAAAATAATCAAAAGCTGAGACATGGGCTTTTTCTGTCCTGCAGTTTGCAATGGTGAAAGTTCAAACGAATCGCTTCTATTATATTTTTCTTACTCCATATTCTATCTTGGTTTTGCAGTCAGGGCCTCAACCTGCAGTCTTTGTGTGGGATTTAGCTGGCATGGCCTTTGTATCAGAACTGAAAGGTCATCCGTATGGTGTTGCTTGTCTTGCTTTTTCACCTGATGGTAGTTTTACATTACTTTGCTTTTCGGCTCTGTTGCTACTTGTTCACTTTTCCTTTTTCCATCTTAAATAATTCGCTATTCTTGTCAGGGAAATATCTAGTGTCTGTTGGGGGATACATATATGTTTGGGACTGGCGGACTACAGCGTTGTTAACAAAGCTCAAAGCAAGTTCATCTTGTTCGGCCATCTCATCTATTTCCTTCTCATCAGATTCAAAATCCATTTTAACCGCTGGGAAGAAGCACTTGAAATTCTGGACAATTACATCTCCTAAGACCCACTTTAATTTAGGGACAAGTTCACTGTCTTTGCATGGAAAGCCTGTTAATCTTGGTCCGCATCAAGGAAGCTCATTTGTTTCAATTACCTCTGGCTTTTTGGCGGACGGTAGCTCAGGTGAAGTTTTTCCGATGTATGCATTGACTGAAACAGGTTAGTTTTTCTCCGCATGGCACGTATATTCTTCGATTGAAGTTTTTGAGCCTAGTTTTATTCTCGTTCCCTTTTTTTTATCAATAGGTGTCCTTTGCCTGGTGAACTCTGGATTTTCAGTAACAAAGTCCGTCAATTTAAAGGTACGTGGGGCTTCTGCATCTTATCTTAAAGATTTCAGCTTCCTATTTATCTTCAGAATTGGAAGGATTACTTGTGAAGGGTTACAATTCTTTCAAAATTAAAAGACGGAACTTACCATCAGAGGCTAATGTGCTCAGTTGTGGAGGATCAATGATCCCCCAATAATCTGCACTTTTGGTCCCACGAAGTAGAGTAGCCTGCCGTTTTTATATAAACCTACTGGCTATATACCGCGGTAATAAAATGGGGTGTTAAATTGACACCTGCATAATAGTTGCAGTAGCATCCATGAATCAGAATGTATGTGATATGAATACAAGTTTCTTGAGGTTGACATCTGAAGGAAAAAATATCTTTTGGATGCATGTTTGAACTCACATCTGATTTGCTTCCTAACTTTTTTGAAGCATGATATCCTTCAGGTCGATAAAAGTTTCGCTGTATCTGCATCTAGCAAGTTAATTGCTTGTGCATGCAGCAACGGAATAGTACAACTTTTTGACGCTGAGAATCTTCAGTATGGTGGAAGTTTAGTCTATTCAAGATCCAAGCAATTCGTCGGGGCAAGCAATATTGTTTATCCCATTAAAGATGACGGAAATGTTACACAAAACTTACCTGCCCTTCCTGATGCAGTTGCATGTTATTTTTCAACCTCAGAAAAGCTTGGTGAGCATTTAAGTAATGAACTCAGTGTAATCGAATTCCCCTTGTTTGAATACGGATGATTCTGCTTTGCAGTGGTTGTTTATGGAGATCACTATCTTAACATATGGGACATCCATGATCCAAAGCAGGTGCTTATTAATTATTACATTGAGACTTGAATTAAGGTCGACAACTTTTAACTTACTAATTGTAGCATCAATTTTATTATAGGGTTCCAGAGTAGTGTCGGAGTTTTTTAAGTTCGTTCGTTTTTTTTTTTTTTTGTACATTTTCTCAGGCTACCAGGTCTTGTGTGCTAGTTTCGCATTCTGCTTGCATATGGGATATCAAGGTTCTTTGTTGTGAGAACATGCACGATCCGTCTCTTGCTTGTGTTGCTAGAGGTTGTTCAGGAGGAATGTCTTTTGCAACATGCTCGGCAGATGGTACTATAAGGTTGTGGGATCTAGCTTTGGAACCGGATTCAGAAGATGCAATAGACAATCAAAGCACTACACGCTTTGGTAGAATCTATTTTAACCCTCCATAAGTTGTTAACACATATATAAAAGAAGATTTAAAGATTATTAAGCGTTAAATTTCGACGCAATGTTTTATTTTGTGAATTTTCTAAATACTAAGTCAAGGTTGTCACATTTTTTTAAATTGTTTTTATTGGGTTATTGGTAACAGAAAGTGCTGGAATATTTGAACGAGAAACTGTGGAGGCTGGTTGTAGCACTCAAGGCTTTCGTTCTCTGGCAGCAAGTTCAGATGGAAAATACCTTGCTGCTGGTGACTGTGATGGAAACATTCACATATTTAACCTGCTAACTTCTGATTATACATGTCTTCAGGCAAGCCATTGGAACCGTAATTTATTGATTTCTTTAGTGAACGAAGTTCGTAGAAAACCCCCAACATTGACTACTTGGGTGGCAGGCGTCCATGTCCTTTATGAATTAATCAATTAAATAAGAAATATGTTTCATTCTTGTAGGGTGCTCATGATGCAGAGGTCCTATCATTAAGCTTTAGCTTGTTGAGTAGAAATGATGCTATATCTAAAGAAGTTATACAAAGTTATTACTACCTTGCTTCAGCAAGTCGAGATCGAATTATCCATCTTTACAATGTTGAAAGGTACAATTTCTTTTATTGATATTCCTAGTTTTCGATCTGTATTCTTAATGCTACTTTTTTTTCATGTCAGGAATTTTGATCTCACTGATACTATTGTTGATCACTCAGCAGCTGTAACTTCAGTAAAGATCAGTTGCAATGGACACAAAATTATAAGCTGCAGTGCTGACAGGTGTAATTGTAAAAGCTTTACTTTGTGCACACAATACTTATTTAATATAGGAAGCTTATTGTTATAACTTGCTGCTAGTTACTTAACTATTTGTTTACTGAACATCCTGGGCCTGCTGTTGACATTTTTGATACTTGATAGTACCAAATCGATACTTGTATTAAAATAAAGAAATTACTTCATAGAATACGGATGAAATTTGAGAGCCCTCATCTACTGTTATAATCACTATTCTCTAATCTCTATTATGTAGTGTTTTATGTTTCATTCTTTCAGAGATTTTTTCTTATGCCCTCTCCGTAATATAAGATAAATAATTGACTTGATTCAAGAGCCAATGAAAGCACAAAACTGAACTGCATTCACCAACCATCCATAACTGACTCTTACATGCAGGTCTTTGATTTTCCGTGATTTCACGACAACAGATAGTGGTCATATGATTTCCCGCAGTCATCACCAAATGGCATCTCAGGGTACTGTCTATGATATGGCTATAGATCCTAAAAAGGACGTTGTTGTTACAGTTGGGCAGGTATGCATGTTAATTACATTGCAGTGGTAGTTGTTGAGATTATCCGTTGATCAGATAATGTGCAGCAAGGATTTCTCATAGTCAATAAATACCATTTATGGGGACTAGATTGACTCCGTTAGTTATCCAACGTGTAGGACAAGAAGATCAATACATTTGATGTTGCTTCTGGGAAGCTAATAAGATCTTTCAGGCTCGAGAAAGATTTTGGAGAACCAATAAAAGTGAGTTCAATTATGTTTGTCAGATTTTCGTTATGAACAAGGATTAGGGAAACTATAGTTTAGATAGAAAAGTAACCTAACAATAATTAATATAGTTATCTTTAAAAGTTCATGGAATAAAATAGATTTGAAAATCCGTGGACTAAAAATAGAACAAACTTGAAAGTTTAAAACTAAAATAAACCATTTGCAATTTTAAGAATCAAAATAAAACAAACTAAAAAGTGTAAAAATCAAACTGAGATTTAAACGATTTTAACGTGTTGTGCTGAACTTAAAATTGTGTACAGGTTGCAATGGATCCAAGTTGCAGTTACCTTGTTTGTTCCTATTCGAACAAGTCTATATGCATGCACGATTTCATTACTGGGGAAATGGTTGTACAGGCAATGGGGCACGGTGAAGTTATTACTGGCGTTATTTTCACACCAGACTGTAAACGCATTATTTCTGTACGTTCGATCTTTTTGGTCTTGTGCAACTTCTTCTAGAAAGCCTGTTTTACATGCTTTTAGTTCAACACTTGACTCTGACTACTTTTCTGTTTAATCCTTTTAAGTTCTCATTTTATTTGTGATTTTAACCATAGGAAGGGACGAATGAACATTATTGCCAATATTTCCAAAGATGATATTGGAGTTACCTGATAATGTAGTGCAAATTGTTGAATGGGTAACCCTAGGGGAATTTGTGTCTTTTTACTGTACTCTAGGGTTTCCTACTTCCCTATTTATATGTGTAGCCTCTGTGTATCCAGTGTATCAGTTCTAATAATAAAATTCTATATTGTAGTTTTTTCTCCCAGTTCCAGGGTTTTCCACATAAATCCTGTGTGCCTTTTCTCTTTTCTCTTCTATTTTTCATCATGGTATCAGACAATGGAGACAAAACCCTGGCCACCATTGAGGAAAACCAAACAGGAGAATCACAAGTGCAATCTGGCACCACAACCACCGACATAACCATTGTTGTACAAAACACTATAAAGCGGTATTTTCAAACAGTCCTACCCCATCTTCATCAGCCAATTGGAGCAGTCCAACCTGGAGACCAGCCAGTTGATTGGGACAACCGCCAGACAGATCCACGCGGCAACCAGCCTACCGGACGAACCCTACCAGATGTGCACAGCAACCCTCGACGATCGGACGATTGGGATGGCTATCGGACGAACCCTAGCGCGTGACTCAGACGAACGAGAGCCAGGCAGTTAGTGGCTTCCAGCGTCGCGCCGAGCCATCCACGAGCATTCCTCAGCCGGTCGACGACTCCCAGCCAAACCGTCCGGCACTCAACCTGTCGGAGCCCCCTAGACCAGTTTCAGCCGCGCGCACGTGGATCACCTTGGCCATAACCTAGCCGATTCCAACCGCAACACTTCGATCCCGGATGCCCAATCCCGACCGGTTTCCACTGATCCCAACCGTACCATGCCCCCGTTTCAGCCGAGCTCGGGTGGCTGACTCAGTCAAAAAGCTCTTGTGGGTAGCAGATTTTAGGTTGGGGAGTTGTCATCACACTACCCTCGAGGTCAAGGCGGTACAGTCCAAGACCAATTTACTCAACTCCAACTTCAGATTAAACAGTAGAACAAGTATGTTCAGCAACAGATAGCTGTTCTCGGAGAAGCGCTTGGAACGACCTCAAATATCCAGTCGGACCTCCCTTTAAATCTACCAATTTACTCGAGAAATTCGGTAAGCTCTTTCCTTGCTTTACCTACAACAAATTTATTTTTTGGGGCAATGGGAAATTCTGCAGGCTTTATTGTAGGGGAGAAATTCAATGGTCATAATTACTTTTCATGGTCTCAATCCATTAAAATAGCCCTCGAGGGTCGTCATAGATTCGGATACCTAATGGGTGAAATACCGAAACCGAGACTGGTGACCCTCAAGAACGTATATGGAAGGGAGAGGATTCTTTACTTCGGTCTATTTTAGTAGGTAGTATGGAACCTCAGATCGGAAAACCCCTACTGTATGCTGCCACTGTGTGAGATATTTGGGAGGCTATTCAAAAGCTGTACTCCAAACAACAGAATACTTCCCGGCTCTATACTTTACGCAAACAAGTTCACGAATACAGGCAGGGAACGATGGATGTTACAGCTTACTTCAACAAGTTGTCTCTTCTTTGGCAAGAGATGGACTTATGTCGCGAGATGGTTTGGAACTGTTCTTATGGGGAAGTCTTACATTACGAGTCTGAGGAAATCGACCGAGTCTATGATTTCCTTGCGGGGCTGAATTCTAAGTTTGACGTTGTACGGAGTTGGATACTGGGACATCGTCCAATACCATCCCAGATAGAAGTTTGCTCTGAAATCCGCCTCGAGGAAGACAAGTCCAGTGCTATGAATAATACGTTGATTTTGCCAACTGATTCTGCTTCTTTTAAGACGTCAAGTCTTGTCAATGACAAACAGAACAGCAAGCCCCCCCCCCCCGGGCGTGAACACTGCAAGAAGCCCTGATGCACCAAAGACTAGTGCTGGAGCTGCATGGTTGTCCACCTAATGGTAAATGGCGTTAGTCAGGTTTTGGACGAGCACTGGCAAGTGAATCAACAAATGGAGGTCATCAACCTCAGAATTAGGAGACTAGCCAAAACAACTCTAGTACAATGGGTGTGAGCGTGATTGCCTAGTCAGGTACAATTCAATCCTCTTTGGCCTTATTAGTATAACTAGTAGCAAGCCGTGGATTCTAGATTCAGGGGCTACAGATCACTTAACTGGCTCCTCCGACCAGTTTATTTCTTACTGTCCAAGTGCTGGAAATGAGAGAATTAGAATTGTTGATGGATCTTTTGCTCCTGTGACTGGGAAAGGCCGTCTTTCCCTCTTTAAGGGTTTAACTCTACAAGATGTGCTGCATGTTCCTAAAATTTCTTATAACCTATTATCTGTTAGCAAGATTATAAGAGATTTGAAATGTCGAGTTACTTTCTCACCTGATGCTGTTGTTTTTCAGGATCTGAACTCGAGGACGGCGATTGGCACTACCCAACATGATGGGGGGCTCTATTTCCTTACTGAAGATGCTTCTTCTAGGATATGTGATAGGACTAGTTTATTTTCATCATGTTTTCTACTTCTGAAAGTGATTAAATGTTATGGCATTATCGTCTCGGACATCCTAGTTTTCATTATATGAAATATTTATTTTCCCATCTGTTTCACTATGTTAATTTCTCTAACTTGACTTGTGTGTGTGTATTCGGGCTAAACAACCTCATGTCTCGCTGAGCTCTCAACCTTATAAGCTTTCCAAGCCATTCACCCTCTTCCATAGCGATGTTTGGGGTCCATCACTTGTTACTACCACCACTGGCAAACGCTGGTTTGTAACCTTCATTGATGACCACATTAGACTAACTTGGGTTTTCCTTCTCACCGATAAGTTTGAAGTCTCGACGGTTTTCCAACAGTTGTACACTACTGTAGAAACCCAGTTTAACACAAAAATCGCTATCGGAACAATACTCTTATTGATCTATTAACAACAAGTAGATCTACGCCCGGAGGGGAGAAAATGTGTCAGGAGAAATTGGTACAAGAAGCCGTGGATACACTTCTTGATAATGGAATCCGCGGACAACCAATGAGGGGGGATGGCCAAAATAAGGTTTACAAGTCGTTTTCCGATGTAATTGAAGGCAAAGAGGGAAGATTTCGGGAGACTCTGCTTGGCAAACGGGTCGATTATTCAGTTATCCTTTGAAGTGATAATGGTCGGGAGTTTTTTAATAATTCTTTCCGAGAATTTTTAGTCTTTAAGTGGATTGCCCATCAGAGCTCGTGTGCATATACTCCCTAACAAAATGGGGTAGCTGAACAGAAAAACCGTCACCTTATCGAGGTTGCTCGCTCCCCTATGTTGTCAACCTCACCTCCGCCCTATTTATGGAGAGATGTTGTTTTGACAGGAGTTCATTTGATAAACCAAATGTCTTCCCGGGTCTTAAAATTTCAAACCCCCCAGAATATTTCAAGGAGTCCTATCCCGATAATCGCCTTATCTCTAATGTTCCACTTTGGGTTTTTGGGTATGTTGTGTTTGTATATACCCATGGTCCCAATCGTACCAAGTTTACCCTTCGTGCTCAGAAATGCGTCTTTGTGGGGTATCCTCCGTGGGTACAAATGTTACCATCCTTCCTCACGAAAATATTGTCTCAATGGATGTGACCTTCCTAGAAGATCAATCCTTCTTTCCCATTAGTCATCTTCAGGGGGAGAGTACTAGTGAAGAGACTAATTGGGGTCCAAGTTCGTCAGTATTACCTGAAACTGGGAGCAGAAGCATCCTTCCTGAACCTGTCATAAGTGTCAAAGAACCCATTCTTCCTACTGAACAAGTCTCATGGATCACGTACAATAGGAAGAATCTTCAAAAGGAAATAGTGTCGCCTATCACTTCTCTGACTCCAGTCCATGAGTCAGAACCGACATCAATTCCAGATACTAGTATTCCTACCCCTAATTATAGTAACATTTGTGTTGAAAATGATGCTTGTGTTGAAGATGATGTAAGTAAAGACAGAGAAAATGGTGAAAGTACCGACAGTTGTACCAAGGACGTTGTATACGACGAAGACGTTGATGCAAGTGATGATAGTTGTTAAAAATCTACTCCAGCAGATAACATTGTTGAAGGTGGAAGAGATCTCTTAGAAGATAAGACTCATGAGCAGAAGGCTGAATGCAGTGGAGAATTAGAGGAGAAGAAAAGTCATGATGTCTCTCTTGATCTTCCTATTGCCTTGAGAAAAGGTACGAGATCTTGCACAAAGTATTCACTGCAGAGTTACTTATCTTCTGGGTTCAAGGCCCTTACTAAGAGCCTGGACACAATAACGATGCCAAGCAGTATACATGCAGCGAAGGAGATTCCTGAATGGAGAGCTGCAGTTATGGAGGAAATGGGGGCGATTGAGAAAAATAACACTTGGGACCGGGTTACTCTTCCAAGGTGACACAAGGCGGTTGAGTGGAAATGGGTGTTCACCGTTAAATACAAGCCCAATGGATCGATTGACAGGTACAAGGCAAAATTGGTTGCCAGAGGTTTTGCTCAGACCTTCGGAATAGATTACTCCGAGACTTTCTCCTTGGTAGTGAAGTTAAATACTGTCTGTGTTCTTCTCTCAATTGCAGTTAACAAAGACCGGCCTCTCCACTAGTTTGATGTGAAAAATGTCTTTCTTAATGGAGAATTAGAAAAAGTCTACGTGAGTCCTCCTCTAGGGTTCGAGAAACAGTTTAATCACCGAGTATGTAAACTGAGGAAGTCCTTGTATGGGTTGAAACGTCTCTAAGAGCCTGGTTTGGCGGATTCACTACCTTTGTAAAATCACAATGGTACAGTCAGGGACATTCAGATCACACCCTTTTACGAAGAAATCAGTATCAGGGAAAATTGCAGTTCTAATTGTGTATGTGGATGACATTGTCATATTAGGTGATGATGCTTCAAAAATTACCAGGTTAAAGAGGAAAATGGTTGAGGAATTTGAAATTAAGGACATTGAAAAGTTGAGGTACTTTCTCGAAATGGAAGTGGCTCGGTCGAAAGAAGGAATTTCAGTTTCTCAACGAAAATATGCTTTGGATTTACTTAAGGAGACAGGTATGACGAGCTATAAACCAGTTGATACTCTTGTTAAAGCTAATGCTAAACTCAGTAACTTGAATAATAGTGCTCCGGTCAACAAGGAGAGATATCAGTGGCTTGTTGGGAAATTGATCTATCTTTCTCATACCAGACCAGACATATCTTATGTTGTCAGTGTGATCAGTCAGTTTATGCAAGCTCTTTATAAAGAACATATGAGAGCGGTGGAATGCATCTTGAGATATTTGAAAACTTCTCCAGGTAAAGGGTTGATGTTCAGGAAGTCTGACAAACGGTGCATTGAGGCATACACGGACGCTGATTGGGCAGGTTCTGTGGTAGATAGAAAGTCGACATCTGGGTATTGTACCTTCGTGTGGAGTAACCTTGTTACTTAGAGGAGTAAGAAAAAAGGCTGTCTCTTATACACATCTAGATGTGTATAAGAGACAGCATTATGAGTCTGAGGAAACCGACCGAGTCTATGATTTCCTTGCGGGGCTGAATTCTAAGTTTGACGTTGTACGGAGTTGGATACTGGGACATCGTCCAATACCATCCCAGATAGNAGATAGAAAGTCGACATCTGGGTATTGTACCTTCGTGTGGAGTAACCTTGTTACTTAGAGGAGTAAGAAATAAGGTGTTACTGCCAGAAGCAGTGTCGAGGCATAATACAGGGCCATAAGTCTAGGGATATGTGAAGAAATTTGGTTGAAAAAGGTTCTAACTGATCTCGATCAAGATAGTGATCGTCTAATGAAACTCTATTGTGATAATAAAGTTGTGATAAGCATTGCAAACAACCCGGTGTAGCATGACAGAACAAAGTATGTGGAAATTAATAGACATTTCATCAAGGAGAGACTTGACAGTGGCAACATCTGTGTTCCCTATATTCCTTCCAGTCAATAAATAGCAGATGTTCTTACAAAAGGACTTCCCAGACAGACCTTTGACTCCTATATTAGCAAGTTGGACCTCACTGATATCTACGCCCCAATTTGTGTTGAAAGTAGGATTTAACCCTAGGGCATTTGTGTCTTTTTACTATACTCTATGGTTTCCTACTTTCCTATTTATATGTGTAGCCTCTGTGTATCCAGTGTATATCAGTTCTAATAATAAAATTCTATATTGTGGTTTTTCTTCCTGTTCTAGGGTTCTCCACGTAAATCTGTGTGTGCCATTTTTTCTCTTTTCTCTTCTATTTTTCATCACAAACTAATTTTCATGAGACAATTCATGGAGAGTTCTCCGTATTAATCTTTGGAGATACCTCTTACATCCTAGGGACTAACCCCTATTTTAAAGGCTACAAACCCAGCCTTTGTTCCTTTACTAACCGTAACTATACTAAACAGTAACTTAACCTTTAACCAAGATAAAAACATAGAAAAACAAGGCAATGTTAAAACAGAAACTAAAAACCATAAGACACCAACGTACAGACTGATTTACATCATAGTGATGATTGAGTGCGTGAATAAGAAAATTTCCCCCCCACTCCAAGTAGATACTGCTGAAATTTCAGAATTACAGTCAATACTGTGAAGCATTAGAAATATGTTGCCAAGATCACAAATATTCGTGAATCAGTTTCCTTCTTTGTAAACGGAAGTTGAGGAGGGGATGTAGAGCATGTTGAATAGGGAAGGGTGGCCAAAGAGATTTTATTTTGATATCTCTGTAAATCAAGAACCTTAAATTTTCAATTAACAATGGTATATTTTTCCTTCGTACTTAGAACCATGTGACCACATTGAGGTCTCAGTATTAAACAAAAACTTTTTTGATCGCTCATTTTCTTTGTTAGATTAGTTATCCTAAATTCTTTTAACTGGATATTATAACATTTATTTAGAGGTTTCTACCTATTTTCTAGTCTTGGATCTGAAAAAAGGTTCAACTGCAGATAAGAAGCTACATAGACAGAACTCCAGTTGGTTCGTCCAACTTCTTCTTGAAAGTCTCAAATTTGTCCTTGGAAAGATGGATAGTCAATTTAGAACAACCATATGCATCGTGAAATTGGAACTTCTATCATATTTGAGCGGTTTATAGTATGAACTTTCACCATTGTATGCAAGTTAAACTCTCTTAGACATACTAATTGAGATTACAATAAAATCATTTAAATATTTTAGTGTTGAAATGTTTTCTTATTTTTCTTACTCTGGTTATGCACACAGATAGGGGGAGATGGTTGCATTTTTGTATGGAGACTTCCTGCATTTTTATCTTCAAGTATGCATCAGAAAATGAATGAAGGTTCTGGTCCATTGTCTCCAGGAAGCATGACTCAGCCTATACCTTTTAGTAGAATCATGATTTACGAAGAGGATGGAGATGAAGCAAAGCAACATGCAACCAATTCTGGTGATGATTCCAAGCAAGATGGTTTTCGAGTGCTTCATCAAGGAGAAGCTGCTCCGGAGGCAACATTTAGATTTAGCATTTCAAGACTGCCCAGATGGGCACAATATAAAGTAACAAACTCTGACAATGCCCAAATAAATCATGAGTCCACACCTTTGCAGGTATGTGGAGTTCCAAAATCTTTAGTTAAATGTCGGATGACATAATAAAGTACTAGCCACAATTTTGTTTAATAAGAATTTAGGATTTTCTGAGATATATTTGTTCAACATATCAGGAGATTGAGCTGTGTTTTCCCGAATATATTCTGTTGCTTGAATTCCTAAGGACTTGTTAGCATTTGATGGTTTACATCAATACTTGTTGACTAACATTCTGCCATGTTTAACATTTGTTGGCTTACATTCCTCTGGTCATCTTACGGTAGTAACTATTATGCTGGAATAAATATGCTCGAATTCTTTTGTTAAAAAGTTCTGCCTATGGTTTTTTGGATTTCTCTCTTCTTTTGTGGAGATTCTATACCTATTTTTTGTTAAGCATAATCTAGCAAGCAAAAGCACGAATATTCAACATGGATGTGTTGCATGTAGTTGTTTGTGTTTTGTTTTTGATTTATTTTTCAAAGTTTGATGTGAAGGATAAGTTGATAAATATGTCATTCTCATTCCTTTTACGAACAAGTGTGCATATGTAATTTTTATTCAAATTTCAATTTATAGCATGTTTGGGAATTATGTTAAAATCACTTTTGTCATTTTCAAAATCACTCTAAAACATGCTTTAGTTTAAACTAATTTTGATGGCTTGAAAACCATTTTTAGAAGTATAAAATAAACATCAAATTAAATTCGAATGATTAAAGACATGTTTTGGAGTACATGCAAAAGTAATTTTAACCATTTAAAAATTACTCTCAAATATGTCCTAATCCTAGATCCTTGAGAGCCATCAATATGTTCACTAAGGAATGCCCTGTCTTTTTGGTCCACACTTTGTGAATGCTAGATTTTTGTGGTCAAATTTTTTTGCAGTCATTCTGTCCAGAGTCACTTCCAATCACTGGCCTGTTTGCTTCAGTATCCAGATGTTAATATCATTGCGTACAGTATTATTTATATCTCTTATAGATGTGAAATATGTCTATCTACGGAATGCATATTAATGTAATATCTAATATTAGAAATGCTTTTTCCATTCACATAAATACTTCCTGCAATGGACATGCACATACTATCCAACATTTGTGCATAATGTACTTGTCCTTGAACATGGGATACACAGCCTTTCAGAGGTAATTATATCATATTACTGGAGTTCTATTTTCATAGATGAGTTTCATTATTAAGTCATGTTCAATTCATAGGTGTACCACATAGGAAAGTTCTCTCAATGATTCAGGATGGTTGTCTCACCATCTAGAATCAACCTTGATCTCTGTATGATTGCATGTCCGATGTAAAATCACTTAGTAACTCTTTGTGGTTTATTGGCTACCCTGCATAAGTATATAATCTGGCCTATCTTCATGCAGTCTAATTTTTCTGTTTCTGTGACATAAACAGAAAAGTTGCTGTTCTTTGGTTATTGATGATCACGGAAATGCACCTCTACTTCCAGAACTTCAAATTTGTTCTGACCACATCCTTGGATCTGTTAACTCCTGCACCAGCAGCTTATCCGGAAACTCTTCTGACAATAGCAATACTAATGATTCTCATGTGCCTCAAGAAACTTTTAGGTAATTGTTCAATAAACTTTGGATGAATCTGTTTATTACTCTCCATGCTTACAGTGATGTCTGACTTCAGTGGCCATCCTGCCATGGAAAGCCGCTGGCTCTCCATTTATAACGTGTGTCTAGATCTACCAAGTTCTCCTGAAATGCAGAATTTTATGGACAGAAAATCGGCGTCTTCCACTAATGGACGTAAGGTCACATCCCTTTTTTGCTTAATATTGATTGGTGTAAGACTATCTTGAAAATTCATTCACTTGGACGTAAATGACTTCAATGTTTGCATGAAAAGATACTTGCAGCTTCTATCATTAGGAGAAATGCTTTATAACCTATAACCCTTAAAAATCTGGATGGTTTTTCTTAAGGATCAGTTGCTTTCACATGTCATTGGGCTTGTTACTTTTAATTACTTGAGTTGGTTGTTTTTATAGTTTGGTTTATCTTAGTGTGCAATATAGAGGGTAATAGGGAGGGACTAGTTTCTGACCCTAAACCAAGAGCAATCGTTTTGAAGCATGAGTTGCATTCTAAGGCAATCAGTTTCTCCAATGCAAGAGATTCCCGGATAATGTTATTAGAAGGCAATTATGTTTTTGGAAATACAACAAAAATACGCTGATCTTGTATGGTATGTGGGATAGTTGATTTTTTACTTCCTCGATCAACTGTTTTTTGGAAGATAAGATGCTATTTTTCCTTTAATGTAGATGTATTCTATAAGGAAAAAACCTCCAGTCAATAGAAAACAGCCAGAAGGAATGGTTATAGCAGTGAGGCGTATGGTGTTTTTCATTCTGTTAAAATGCTTCTGAGCTTACTTCTTTTGTTCAATGTTTTGCGTGATAAGAACCGTTACACAACCGTCAAGTTTGAATGCCTTTTCTCATTTATCTGTGTTTTGTTTGCTTTGGTTTGCAAGCTGACTCTTATGGTCTAGACATGACGGTCTTTAACAGCAGACTAGGTTACAAATTCAATCATCCGACAGTAGAAAGTCTTCTTATACATAATTTCACTTGTATTTATTTACTATTATGCCGAGTCATTGCAGTGAAATTTGTTTATCTTTTTTCTGATGGGGATTGTGCTTTGCAGTACAAGATGCAGCAAAGCTACCAGCTTTTAACGGATGCTCTTCTGGTCAAGCTAGTAATGATATAGATATTGGGGGAGAGTTGACTTCTAGTAAGATTGCCATCTTTCATAATTTTTCACCTAGTAAGCGTGAATTTCACACGAGAATGAATGAGGTTCATTCTGGGGAAATGAAAGAGCTGCTTTCCAGTAATGTGAAAAGTGAAAAGCAAGCAATTGGAGATAGTATTCCGTGCCGCATTAAGGCTGAAGATGGTGATCTATTCAAGCTACATTATGGCAGTTTGTCAACGTCACATAAGGTTAGTGGAAATTTGAGTCCGTAAATATAATCGAGTCATGGTTTGGGAATTCAACCAAAATAGGGAAGCTGTATTGTTAAGTATGTTGGGACTTCTGTTCCTAAATCTCTGTTCTCTTCTCAGACAAACTAAAGCATTCAATTAGTCTAAGATATCTGCAACAGCTAATAGTTCTTCATAGCTGAAGATATTTTCAGATAAATGTTCCGGATGTAAAGAAATTGTCTTATAACGTCAACTAATTTTCTTATCTTGTTTAAAGATAAGTGACAAATTCTAATCACAAAGTAGATGGGAAGAGGAATTTTAACGAACCTGGAATGCACATATTCACCAGTTTCATAATATAACTGAATTTTTTATTACTTCTAATCCGAATTATATCATTTAATTGATGGGTGTTTATTATGCAGAAGAATGAATCAGCAGCAAGGAGAAGATACTCTTCCAAATATGTTGTGCAGAAGGACTGTCTTGGAAGCAGCAAAAGACTTCGAATGCTGCCTTATGACTATGGTTGTACAACTTTGAATTACGTTGACGAAGCTACTAATCATTCTCCATCAGAGATAATGCCAAGTCAGGTTTTGGCAGAGCAAGAACTGGTAGGTTCTTTCTAACTAACAATAAAATTATTATTGTTATTATTGTTATTATTATAACAAAAAAGAAAAGAAAAGAAAGAAGGCTCTGAATGAGTAAAAGGGACTTCGGCCGATCAAGATTCTCATTTCTCAGAAATTAATTCTTTTAGTTTGAAAATGACTTCAATGGACCAATATTCATGTTATGAGTTGCCAATTGTGCAGGATTTTACAAGAACGACAGAGACCTTGCTAAGCTCAAAGTCATTGCACTTTTCACAAAATGAAAGCTATCCAGGTGAAAAAGAGTCAAAAAGAGCAAAGCTGACAGAAGGAAATAATGGCAGTTCTCCAGCTCCAAGTGAACTGGAGGAGAAACGAACTAGTTGTAGGGAAGTTCTACTTGGTTTGGATGCTGCAGCTGAGAATGCAGTTCAGTTCTTCTCAAGATTAGTTGCCCCCGCTTGTCATGAAGATAGTTTACATGAATCTGGATTGGAGTTGTATGATGAAGCAGCCAAATTACTTCCCTCAATTATAGAGAAAATTAATGCAGTTGCCAAATTGGCGCAATGCAAGAACAAAGATAAATGTGAAAGTACGAAAGATGTTACTATTACAGGATTTGAACCTCTGTTAGGAACATTTGCTAAGAATCTTTCTGAAAAGGTTGAAATTTTGAGGAAGAATCTTGGTAGGAATTCATAGTTTTCTATAAATACCTTTGTACAATGAAGTTCCGCCTAATTATGGTAAACAAATTCAAAGGTAATTCTTTGGATATTCAAGCTTTTGGCAGTTAAAATCTTCTTCCGCTTGTTTTATCGCACTTGCCTTGAGTTCGTGTTTTAGGACGGAGCCCTTCAGAATATTGCCAAAGATGCCACTTCCTATTGCCAAGCAATGATATCAACGGTGAGAACTCTGAATAATAGTATATAATTTTTAACGAGGGACTAATTTACAAATGTTTTACTGGGCTCGTTAGTCGTTATTAGCAAGAGGAACCATACTTCCCTGAAAAGAAAAGGAAAATGAACTGCGTTATTCCTTTTCTTTTCTTTTCATTTTTAGTTGTATAATTCCTTATTTTCTTTCATTTTCTGTAGGCATAGTTCTTGTTCTCCAAACTTTATAACATTTAATAATGAAGGGGTAATTAAAAAAAATAAAGAAAAAGGAAAAGGCAAAGACCAACTTTTCTTTTTTCCCCCTGAATAAAAATTATTAAAAAAAAAGCTTTCCTTTTTCTCCCCCTTCACTTTTAACACGTTTCGTAGTTGTGATTTTCATGTATTTCTGATTTTAAATTGTTTAGAAGCACCTTTTTTTTTTTGTGAATCTCAAGGTATGCTAGTGAATAATTCTCTCTCCAATAACTTACAGATACCGAAGGCCTGTTGGAATATATACAAATCCCTAAGAAGGTATGTCTAGAAACTAATCTCTAGTATGCTCATTCCTTTGCCTTTCTCTCTCCATTGTAACATGCCAATCTTGGGATTCCTTCACTCCCCTCGTATAATCGTGTAGTTTTTTTTAATAAGCCTATCATAGTAGTTGCCTCGAGGAAGTGGCAATAAGAGGTCTATCCATTTCATGTAATGCAGGAATTTGGGCTCATCATGACCATTTCAGGCACTATAAACAAACCAATAGGGACCATGAAAGCATATCCTCAAAAGAAAACCTCTAGTGGTTATCGTCCCTCCCCCCGTACACACACACTCTGATCAGTAATCAATAATTACTATTTTAATTAGTCGTTGTTATTATTTTTATTATTATTTACCTAATCTTCATGGGCCAAAAGATGGAAAATCCCTCGCATTATGCCAGGCATTGAAAGATATGAATGTGAATGAGTATGACATACTCAATTCCTCTTTTGGGGGTATAGGATTAAAATCTGTTGAGTGTACTTATCTCTGTTTCTCTTATTCCTTCCCGTTTTAAATTTAAAAGGGAAAAAAGAAAACGGTTCACACAACCTAAAGCCTTCCAGAATTTCCTTTTTACAACTTCATTAACAAATATTTTCAACACAATAAGCCTCATTCTCTGTAAATTGAAAATTTTCACATGTATATGGGGTCCAATGTGGAGGCTCTCTGTTAAAGTGGGTTATCATTTATACATTGTTTTTAATCAGAAAGCAAAATGGGAAAGGAAAAAGCCTCTGATTTATATGAGCTGTATGAATGTGGGGTAAAGGAATGGGGTAAAGGGATTTCATTTGATTGTCCTTTTGTGTTCATTTTTCACTTGTAATGATGGTTTTTTTTTTTTTTTTTCCCTTTTCCCTTCTTTTGTTTCACAGCTAGACTTGTTATTGTATGCCATTTTCTCTTTACTTAATAAACATCAAAAATAGCCAAGGGAAAAGAAGTTATTCCACTTGGAACTGTCACTTGGGACTCACTTTTTGAGTGATATGGGTTGCCTTGCCTAATTATGGGCAATAATAATCTAGGCATTAAATTAGACAACATTATTTGATATTATAGCTATGGAGAAGTTTTTGGAATCTTTAGAGGCGCATGTTTATGCTCTATCTGCTTCTCATTAGTTTTTATTACCACTAGCAGATTGTCGCTGTAATATGTGCTCCACACCATTTTACCCTCATTATGAACCGGAAAAGGTAACTTTCATAAGCCCAAGATTATGTTACCTAGTATTCTGATTATACTGTTTTCAGTCTGCTATAGATTCATGCAATCAGGCTATGACTGTTTCTTTTGTGAAATCTTTTATGCACTAATTATTGATAGATTCAGCTTGTGCCAGAGCCTCATTTCTATTTTTCAGTTTTAGATTTCTCATTGTCTGTTTAGATTGACTTCGAAAAATAGTGTTTTTAAAAATTAAAAAAAAAATCATTTTTATTTAAATACTTTTGATAAAAATTTATTTAAAATAGACTTGAAAAGTTATTTCGAGTGGTTATCAAATACTTTAGTTTCTTCCAAAATGACTTATTTTTTAAATTAAACACTTGAAAATATATTTCAAACACACTCTTACATTTTTTTCAACACAACTGGACTCTTTATAGATATCTTTCTATGTAGTTCACTTTATTATATTTAATAAATAATTAGATTCTACTCAAATTTATATATATATATAGTCCAATAAAATTAAATCACATCAAGAATCAGGTATCCTAGGTACTAATATGGAGCCAACTAATTTTCTTCTACTTATTATCCTTTTAGCCTCTTCCAACTTTGGCGTGTTGATTAAATTCAAAATTTAAGAACACCCAAAAAAAAAAAGGAGATATAACATTGGTCTCTATTGGACTCAGAATAATATTCCCTTTCAATCAACTAATTAATTCTTTAGTTGATGGCTCTAAAAGAGCTTTGCATTCATTATCTCTTACTGTTAATTCCCACAGATCATAAAAGTTATGACAAAATGAAGCCTTTGTGTGCCCCATTGATTAGAAAATGGACTGATTATACTGCTGTGTTTTTTTTTTTTTTTTCGAGCTTAACAACATTTAGGGTTAGAGGATTTGAATCTCTTAACCATCATAGGTTGACATAGTGTTACATAAAAAGCTTGAATTTGATAAAAGGATTGAGAGGTGGTCACCTACCTACGAATTTCCTTGACACTCAAATGTTGTAAGATCCGGCAGGTTGTTTTGTGAGATTAGTTGAAGTACAGGTAATATGGTCCAAATATTTACGAATATTTAAAAAAATTGGATATCTTATCTCTTAATTGAAAATATATATATTAATTGAAACTCTTAATTGAAAATATATGTATTAACTAGTTGAGTTATGGGGTTTAAATGAAAAACCATAGGTTTGTTGTTAGGTGAAATTATATATATGTTGTTTGGAGTTGGAGGGTTGCAACTGGAATATATTATTGAGTGGGGGGTGGATATTTCAAAACTGGGAAACTGTTCCAATCTGTATGTGATTTCCATTGAGAAAATGACAAAGAATTAAAGAAATGAAGAAAGCTCATTCTCACTGCATAAAGCAGCACGGGAGAGACAAAAACTGCACACACTCTGATCATTAGAATCTGCAGTTCCCTTCACAAAAGAACACAAACCAAAGCTAAATCAATCTGCCCCTCTCTTTTGCCAAATCCAAATCTGCTATCTTCTTAATCTCAGTTTGCAGGCTTTGAATACTTAAAAATATTTTCAACTTCTTTTCATGTCAAACATTTTTTTTTTTTACAAATGTGACTGCTAGCTATATTTCTATGGCTTAATTTCTCTCTCTCTTTGTGCTGATTTTCTTTTCTTTTTTAATTTTCCAGCCTTGGTGTGGATCCATAGGCATGCATGAATTTATTATTATTTTGGTGTTTTCTGGGCAGTTTAATATTGTTTTTAGGATCATAATAATTCCAATAGATTGTAGTGTGAGAAAAATCTTTGCAAGATTCTTTTGCTGTCCATTACCCTAGAAGAAGAAAACAAAATGAAATGATTAAGTTCATTTAATACTCTTTTAAGATCCATGTAAGACAATTTTAAACTCTTCTTCATCATTGTTATTATTATTATACTCATTAATTAATTAATTAATATAGAGAAGAAAAAAAGATATACTGTGGAAGTTAGAGAGTTTCTAGTTTATAGAACTAATCTGTTGAATATAACATGAAAGGTTAAGGTTAACCAAGTTTTATATGTTCATTTCCAGGTTTCTATACTTTTAATTAAGATTTTTTAAGAAGAAAAAGTAAATAATATCCTTTGATTTTTCTTTTTTTTTAATACAATAAAATAACCAAAAATCAAAGGAAATTAAGGAGGAAACAAATTAGAACATAGAGCATAAGTCCCCATGGGGAGTGTCTTCAAGCTTGATGATTGCTCAAAAACTATATGCTCTATCCATTTATTCATTCGATCCGACTTGACTTTTTTTTTTTTTCCGCATCAAAAATTCAAACAAGGTTTGGCATTGAGCATAGACAGTTAAGGCATGTGTAATAGAGTTTGTTCTTTCGACTTAACCAATAGATCACGTATGGGATTAAGAAATACCTGAACCTCATTCTCGTATCTAGATGTTTTTTAGAAAATGTCCTGAATAATTTATGAATCAATTTTAGTCGAATGTAGTGAAGATTCGGCTTCAAAATGGTGAGTAATATCACTTGATTGGAGATATAAAAGAAGCATAATAAAATTTTAATCTTCATCTTAATACTAATCTTCTTTAAGAAAAAATAAAATCAACAACTTTCATTGAAAAAATATGAAAAAAATCTTATTAGATCATATAATTCATCTTAGTGAAAATTCAATTGGAAGGCAACCTTATATCCACTTCTCAATTTTTCTCATCCAATCTATACATTTATGCCAAAAAAGAGAACTCAAATCATTGGGATTGTTAAATTTCAAAAGACCAACAAATTTGGAAATGAGAGAGAAAAATCTAATTGTATCTTAGTGGAGCATAGATGGGAATGTGGTTGATTATTGTAAGATGTGGGCCATCATCCCCACAAGTTGAAGAATTTTGGTCCCAAATTGTAAATTTTCTCTCTCTAGATCTCCATGCAAATATATCCTTATGGGACATAAGAATAATTTTCAT